>NW_020664481.1:8771979-8788288 GCF_002925995.2 Terrapene triunguis
GAGCGCCGCGCCGCCCCCCCTCCAGGTGCCGCCCCAAGCACCAGCTTGGGTGCTTGGTGCCTGGAGCCGGCCCTGGGTTCAGCGTGGATGGGATGTGTGGGGGCATCACTCCACTTTATCATCCTTTAGGGAGTGATGTATGCCTTGTGCCATCCCTGTGTTCCCCCAAAAGCAGGGACTATGCATGTCCCTAACCTTTGTGCTTGGGGTGCATATAGGCAGACGGTCACCTTGTACTCTCCCTACTCCCATGCAATTGAATAAGGGACAGGCACAATGTGCCACTTACTTTGGGGCCTATATTTGCAATAGTATCATCTTTTCTCCTGCTGATTCTCTACACACTTAGTGGATACAAACTCAGTGTGACATTTGCCCTTTGCAGATCATTACTCGGTAATCACTGGATCTATTTTAGCTGTTTGTAGGGTCCCTAACAGGTTGGCATGAGTGGGATACCCCATGGTGTATTTCAGACAGATTTAGGGGAATTCCCTGTATCATGACCATGCAAGGAATGAAAACAGAGTTCTCTGGACTATATTTACACTGCACCTCATTCTGCAACAGGAGGGAAAACACATGCCAAACCAGGAATCTAATTCTACTTTCTGCCAGTGGTTTCTTTCCATCCTGGATGTTATGAGGTGGCATTTAAGATGTGTAGTGCTGTGGTCAAGCGCTGTACATTGAACAGTCAAATAAGGGCATCAGCAACACTTAGTCGATTAAAGGAATCAATAAAGGAGGCACCGTAATTCAGTAACGGCACCTGTTTCCTTGGGACATTGATGAATCAGAGACGTAGGTAGGAACGAAAGCTTGGAGTTGGACCAAAGCCCTTGAGTCAAAGAAAGGAGACTGAAGACAAAGTATGGGGCCAAAGGAAAACTGTTGCAGGGCAGACTAGGCTGGAAAGCAAATTTGTTATAAATTCAGAATTAGTGTGATTTGGTGCCTTAATAGTCACGTTTCAGCAATAACTGTACATACGTGTAGTTAGTACAAAGGTATCAGGGCAGATTTATTAAGAACTGCGCCTGAAAGGACTGTGACGTTAGCAATGTTATCTGTATTATTTAGATAGTATGTTCTTTTGGGCAGAGACCATCTTTTTGTTCTGTGTTTGTACAAAGGAGTCCTTGCCCATGACTGGGGCTCCTAGGAGCTACTGCATGACAAATAATCAAACAGGTAAATTTTTTGTTAATAAAGTAACATTTCTTCCCCTGAAAAGCCAAATACAAAAAAAAAAATTACATTTTCAGTATTCACTGTGCGCTCCTGTTATTTTAAAATGGAGCAATGGTTCCCCTTCTCTTCTAGAGGAAGGGCCAGAGTCCCACATCCTTACGCTGAGTAGCCCCCTAACTTTTCAAGCAGTCCTAGTAAAATCAGAGTGTTTGTGTAGCAAAGCTGCCACCCAGCCCACCCCCTTGTGTTCACATATAGCGCTGCAGCAACTTTTGCCTCAGTTTCCCCCAGGGTGCTTTGTCCTACTTCAGTTGTAGGAGAGGCCTGGCCCTGCAACCAGCCCACTTTGCAGTGTCCAGCCCCTTCTGGGGCCTCGGAGCCTGTTACTAAAGTCCATCCAAAACTATGAAAACCACCAAACCTTCAGCCCAGCCACCTCTTCCTCACAGACACACCTCAAATGCTGTAGTCTTTCCAGGCCTCATCACAGGTTCCTATGCCTGAAACATCCCCACTACCCAGGGGCTGGCATACTCCGCCCCTTTCTAAGCAGTTCAGGCAGGTGCCGCTCAACCAAGTTCCTGCCTCCAGTCAGACCCAGTTCATTCTGGGAGGAGCCTGTCTGCTCTTCTCCCCTTTCTGAAGTTCAGCCTTCTTCCAGGCTGCTCCTAGAAAATAAGAACTCCCCACTTCCAACCCAGCTCTTTATGGAAAGCCCCCAGCACTCCCCCGCCTGAGTCTGATAACTAAGTTGAGCTACCTGGATCTCCAGCAGATGTGTGTATGTGTGTGGGTGGGGGAGATAGTTGATCCATTACAGGCTAAACCCTTAAAGGGCCAGCCAGCCTGTGACAGTGCATAAAGGTGGCAGAATCTGGCCCTACATTTGTAACAAGGGGAAATGTCCTCTACATTCTGTGTTTTCCTTGCAGCATATTTACTGTTAATAGGTTTATAAATTATCCCACAATATTTTCACTTTTAAAGTATACTGTTACTTGTTAAGGGCTTGATCCAATGCCCATTGAAGTCAATGTGTGTCCTTCAATTGACGTCAATGGATACTGGGTAAAGTCCTACGTGCTAACAGGGTGCTCAGAACTGAGTGAGATACAGAAGGCAGTGTCCCTGCCTTCAATCTTTAATATTAGACAAACTCCTTTTGTTCCCAGGACAATCCATGTGTCAGCACCTGGTCTCATTGAAGTCCATAACTGGAGCTTTGTTATTGACTTCAATGGGAGTAAGTCTGGGTCCCATGTTTCCTGGTTCATTCTCACCTTGAACTTAAATGAGTGTGGATGTATAGTCTTGTCTACACTAGGTGTTCTTCTGAACACTGGTATTTAATGCTCATGTAGATGAGACTCTAGGTGACTTCCAGATTTTAAAACTAATTTGTCTACACTACGGACGTTACAGTGAGACAACTGTACAGCTGCAACTGCGCCTCTGTAAGGTCTCCTGTGTGGCCACTCTATGCCAGTGGGAGAGAGCTCTCCTGCTGACATAATTAAACCACCCCTAACGAGCGGCGGTAGCTATGTCAGCAGCAGAGCGTCTCCTGCTGACATAGCGCTGTCCACACCTGCGCTTTTGTCAGTGAAAGTTTTGTCGGTCAGGGGTGTGTTTTTTCACACCACTGACTGACAAAACTTTTACTGACAAAAGTGCTAATGTAGACAAAGTCTAAGCAAGTTTAGATGATGCTTCTTAAAACACCAGAGGTTCCTTGGAGCTCTGGCTTTACTGGGCTTCTGCCTGTCTATCTCCTGACTTAAAGAACTCAGAGATTCCTCATTTCCATTTTGCATTGTCTGCAAAGGCCAGGAGTACCCACTAGGCTGACGGCTCTATTTAAATACTTGCTATTGTTAGTTTGTGGCCTGTCAAACTTTAATGGGGGGCCTGTTGTGCTAAGTGTAACTCTCATTTACAAAATAGACCTAAGAAGAAAATAACTCACATAAGATGAATGGCACTAGGGAGTCCAATAACCACAATTACCATCTCAGACAGCAAAGAGAAAGCTGCGCCACAATCTTTTCACTTGTCCACAAATAAAATCAGTGTGTGTGAAGTAACACCAGCTTTCACCTTCCGCTACACTTAGCAGTAACCAGTCCAGCCAGCTGGCACCTCTCCCCTTCCAGCCAACCTGTCTTTGATATCTGTCAGCCTCTGGCTACAGAGACATCTGGAAGTTATTATCCAGCAGAGCGTATCACAATCCCATTTACATAATATAATATAATATATTTTGTGTTCCTGCTTAGCTGAACATTTTGGATCGCACTAACATTTGGGTAAATAAGCCGCCATTCTCTGCATATAAATAATATTGTGTCTTAAAGTGTATTCTTTAAAGATTATTAATTTTATAGCGATCAGCCCTGGAAATGAAACATTTCCCATTCAGTGCTGAAATATATTACTCTTGCTTCGTGAATAAACAATAACCACGGTGGGAGGAGAGGGAAAAGTGTTTTCATTTCCAAAATATCAAAATTATTTATGACTTGCTTGTGTTTTTCTGATTTGTTAGTCTTATTATTTTCATTGCCTCTTTATAGCTTTGGGTCAGACACATTTCAGAAGATAAATACTCTGTTGTTTTGTTTTGTTTTTATTGTCAAACCCAATATTTTACTGAGGTTAGATTTTTTAAAAAATAAATGACAAGTCTCTAGAGAACAATCTTCAATCCAATCCTCCAACATATATCTCTTCTTCCTGCACACCAATACACATTTTGAAAGGTGGCACCATTTCCTTCTTCCCAGCATATCTATTTAAAAGTATTTATTCTGAAGCATTTTAGCTGGTTTCCATGGTAGCTATGGGAATGACAGCAGAAAATGCTATTTACCAAACCACAAAATAAAACAATGAAAATATATCTAAGTTCTTTAACAAAGAGAACACGAGAATGGTGCTGAATAAACATGTGCATGAATTCTGTTCTGAGGAGACAACAGTTTGCTGACATCAGTGATGGTAGCAGAGGAAGAATAAGGCCCTTTTCTCCAAAATACACCTTTTTTCTACTTTTGATCTTTTAGCAGTGAGAGTGATTTCATTTTGTGTTGTCACGCAGCATAATGAAAGGTTTTCAGAGCAAAAGGAGAATTTATTTTAGGGTAATTGATTCTTTTGTATTTAGGTCATTGCTGAATTCGCCAAAGTTGAAGGCAGGGGGGGAAATGTGGTAGAAGGATGACCCTTCTTATTTTAGACCTTCTTTTACTACAGTCAGTTTAGTTTAAGCTGTTGTGTTGGAACTGTGCAGGTGAGGAATCCAAAATCTGTTTTTCTCTGTTGTTTTCCTATCGGAAGTCTATTATGGCTACTTATCAGCCATATTTACAAATAGTTGTAAGCTCTGTGGTGAATTTAATCAAAGATAGCTTCACGTCACGTCCCATTAGCATCAAAGCATAAATTGCTATTCATGAATGATTTGTGTCAAAGTGCTCTGAAAACTGGCATTTTAGCAGCAAGATGTTCCAATGTGCACAGTACTTCAGCAGGGGCATTAAATTAATGTGTTTGCAGAGAAGCCACTAATTGACAATAAGACGTGATTTTGGCAGTGTATTTCCACTTTAAAGATAATGAACAGTGTTCAGATCCAGAGAAGATCCCCCTCTGCTCCTAAAACTATATTAATAATTTCTGGTGCAAACAGGAATAGGAGGAACCAATCCAGCCCGGATATTTCAAGTGCCAAATCAAGCTGTTTGATCATTGCTATTTACAAAAGCAAACAGTGGAATCTGAGTATTTGTGACCTTTATCAAATCTGGCTACACACAGTCAAGAATGTTATGTTTGGTTAGGAACTCATTAAACAAAATTACCTCTCAGTTTATAGAAACCGTACAATTACAGTATAAAACATTTTTAATTAAATCAGCTAGTTAAGCAAAAATTTATTACTTTCTTTTTTTATCAGTTAACAGTGTGGCTGTATAGAACAGATCACATTAGAGTCAATTAGTAAGAAAAATTGTCAGATTTGGCAAGTCACACAGACTTCCAGAAAACATCAGCTGACAGACAGGAAAAAGTTTGAGCGAGATTCTAACAGAGCCATCTTCCCTTAAAGGAGGAGACTGTGCCCTGCAAAATGCGCACACATGTATTATGCATGCCAAATCCATCACTGGCATGAGGAAACCAGTGCGCTTATGTGACCAAACTGTGCAACCAGCTGTATGCATGTGCTGTTTGTGCTGTGCATGAAAAATGCTGTGTGCATGCAAATGTAGGATTCTGCAGTCACAACGAGTGCGTGTGCATATTATGCATCTGGCGGGTTGAATAGGCTTTTGAAAATTTGGTTCCCTCTAACTAATAACGCAAAGCAAATACAATCATCTTTGTGGAGATGCTTCTTAACACTGTACAAAAGCTTCTTAACACTGTAAACCAGTTTAGGAAAGAAAAGAAAGATGGATATCGGATACATCTGAAAGCACAAGAGAGAATTTTTAGGGAGCCAGAATGCCCCTCAGCCAATCTCCATGATTCAAACCCGTCCCCATCCAATGGCAGGAGTGGGCGGGACAAGTTTCATTACCTTGTTGCCCTGTGAGTTAGCCCATCCCCTGTGCATGGGGGAAGAGACTGGTATGGGAGGGAGGGAAAGAGAATGAAGCAGCATTTCCTCCATGTTCCATGTACACATCCAGCAGGAGGGGGAGGGGAAAATACAGCATTGTGTATGGCGCTACCCCTGCTTCTCCTGCTTGGGATCTTCCCCCTGTATTCTCCCCCGCCCCATCCAGAGAACAGAGAAAGGTGTGTTTCATTGCCCCCAGACTCGTCAAAGGCACATCCTGGCTGGCAATGGCGTA
Organism: Terrapene triunguis; assembly: GCF_002925995.2. NCBI lineage: Eukaryota > Metazoa > Chordata > Testudines > Emydidae > Terrapene > Terrapene triunguis. The sequence goes on from NW_020664481.1 coordinate 8,778,033, forward strand.
AACAAGCCCTATTCTGAACAAGTCTCTTTTTTCTTATGGAGGTATTTCAATCTTTTATATATGTGATCCAAGGGGGTGGAAAACACGTTAGACAGCTAGCGAGGGTAAAACTCCACAGATGATAACGTAAGGGCTGTAACTCGGGAAAATAGCCTTAACAGTCAATTGGCACTGATTCCACAAGATTTTCATGTTCATGGTGTGTAGCAGCTGATTCTACATCTGGTTCCTGAACGAACGCCAAAATGAGATGGGACGTAGCACAACGTAGGCAAGGCTTACGTGAGTATTGATTTTTTAGACACAGATATCTCTACTTTTTTGCTTGTGCTGGTGCATATGCATGTATTTGCAAGGTTGTAGTTGCACAGTTTCCATTCACTTCACAAAATCCCTCTTCAGTTATGAGAACTGGGGAGGACAGGGCAGGAAGACAATAGGATTTACAAAGAGAATAACTGAAGTAAAAACAGATTTCTCCCTGGGTAAGTTACTGACAGCAACAAGGGTTGCCATAACACTTCTTGTATCCCCAACCCCTTTTGCTGTGAACTCTCTTCTCTGTTTCTGTGATATCAATATTAATGTATAGAGTGATAATTACAGAAAAATTAAATACAGTAATGAAGAGAAAACAGTCTGTCACAACTGATTTCATGGGTTTCAGCACATATGTATAAGGGGGGGAAAACGTTCAGCTTGCCCTTTATGGGCCAAATCCTCAGCTGGTGAAAATCAACATAGGTCCACTGACTTCAAGGGATTCAAAGAAGTGGGTGGAGAGGACTGGCATGATAGACAGCAATGAGGATCTCAGTAACTGCACTTTGTATAGACTGGAAGGGGAGGTGTGGAAGACTAGGAAGTAGATGGATACAGAATCATCCATAGTCTTTAGGAAGATTTCAGGGTGTGCACATATGAAACATGGGGTATTCTGAAGACTGATATCTTCAGCTTTATCACTGTTTACAAGCATATAGTTTTCGTCCTTTGCATTTGGTTAATTGAATATGCATTTGATAGAAAAACACGTTCTTAGCAAAGCCAACAATGCATAGCTAATTCCAGATAAGTAAAGCCAGCAAGCTGACTTTGTTTTCTTCTAGAATATTATCCCACTCAAGTTTATCTTTTCATAAATGCTGACGTGAGCTATAAGGGCCTAATATTAGTTCCATAAACAACAATTTCTTGTTTGCAAACTATACCCACAGGTCCCATTGACACTTTCAATTGCAACAACAGCCAGTCAGATGAGAACAGTGTGAAAAACTTTATCTTAAGTATTTACTGTTATGCTAGAATATCGCTCAGTTTCCTCTGGGGTAATTCAGCACTCCAGTGGGAAATATGTGACCTCATTTGCATTTTCTAATTGAATTGCTATCAGGTTTCCTGCAAGACTGAACAAAAAAAAGTTCCTACAGTTACTAACACCACTTGTACTCACCAGAAAAAAGTTTACCTTCAAGTAGTTGCTAAGAGAAAAAAAATTCTCTATGGCTCATAAAATGGGTTGTATACTTACCCTGACTTTTATCATAATCTAATGAAACTTAGAGTCTGTAGTTAAAATCCTTGTATTACAGTGGTGAACACTGAAAATGTGTCAGGCCAGCGATGCCTAGGATAAATAGCTGTTACCTCATGTTTATGCAGCATTCCTTATCGATCCTTCAAGAATGAGGTTATGTTATCTCTAAGGTAATTAGCAAATTTTATGGGTGTAAAACAAAAGAGAGGAAACAGGGCCATAGTGTAAGCGTTGCTCAGCTCTAAAAATGTCAGTTTTCACCAAGAGCAACCATGCTGCTGTTACTGAGATACAGGGATAATAACAAAATCTCTAATTCTCCGGTGAACGGCTTGCAGGTAGACTGCAGCCGCAGCCCAGTGCCCTTCTGAATTCAATGGCAGCCTCACTGCAGAGCAGCTGCCTACCAGCACGCTGTCCATTGTGAAGGCTTCTCAAATACCATGATGTTTCTGTCTAAGCTCCATCTGTGGCCCCTGTTGTCACAATATTTGAGTGCCTCCCAATCGTTAAAGAATGCATCCTGACAACACTACAGCAGGGCCGCCCAGAGGATTCAGGGGGCCTGGGGCAAAGCAATTTCGGAGGCCCCTTCCATAAAAAAATAGTTGCAATACTATAGAATACTCGTGGGGGCCTCTGCAGGGCCTGGGGCAAATTGCCCCATTTGCCCCCCCCCAGGCGGCCCTGCACTACAGAGAGGTAGGGCCGTGCTATTATCTCCATTTTAAGTGACTTGCCAAAGAGCCCACACCCAGAGAGTGCATGGCAGAGCTGGGATCTGATCCTATCTTTCCTCAGTTTCAGGCTAGTGCCCTAACCACTGGATCAACCTTCCTCTCTATAAGGGTTGCACTGTAGTAACCATTAGGACCAGGCCCTCCAGGCACCAGCTTGTCAAGCAGGTGCTTGGGGCGGCAGCTCCGGAGAGGGGCGGCACGTCCAGGTATTCGGCGGCAATTCGGCGGACGGTCCCTCGCTCTGCCTGGGAGCGAAGGACCTCCCGCCGAATTGCCGCCGCAGATCACGATTGCGGTTTTTTGTTTTTGTTTTTTTTGTTTTTTGGCTGCTTGGGGCGGCTAAAACTCTGGAGCCGGCCCTGATTAGCACCCCCACTTTTTCATGTTCTCTGTATGTATATATATCTCCTTACTATATGTTCCATTCTATGCATCCTATGAAGGGGGTTTTAGCCCAAGAAAGCTTATGCTCACATAAATTTGTTAGTCTCTAAGGTGCCACAGGTACTCCTGGTTTTTTTCATTAGGACAAGCTAACTTTTGAATGGTGCCCTCTCTAGGTAGGCCAATAATTTCCTTATGGAATTTTAATTCATTGATAATTCTGAACCAAATTTTGTTTCCTCCTTCAATGAATATGCTGGTGGGTGGGGTGGGGGTGGGAAGGGGCGGAGAAGCAGAGGAATATGACACTTCTCTTTTGCCCAGTATACCTCTGCAAGAGTCAGTCATAGTTGGTCTGCAATCCCCAAGGAGCATGAGGAGTTACAGGTCAGTGCTAACCAGCCCCAAAGGGGATGTCTGTGTTAGGGATAAAGGCCAGCAAACTCTGATAGCAGAGGGCTGGGTAAGAGACTTAATACCAGCAATTTTTAATGATCCAGGAGCTACAGATCACCTACACAAAATCGCTCACAGATTTACAAAGTAAAATGGATGATTTTGATGGTCCACACCAGTGTTTCTCAACAATTGGTCCGTGGATCGGCGTCGGTCCCTAAAGTCTCCCTGACACAATTTAGGAAGGCAGCAAGCCGGTCCCTAGTATCAAAGAGGTTGAGAAACACTGGTCTATACCGCAACACAGATCACACGTAATGGTTTGTTGTTCTCAGGAAACATTATTGATATTTATTTGAAGTCTTGCAGGTGAATCGGAAAAGTCCCTAAAACAGTTTTTGTAAAAGCATTTTTGCTTGAGTCGTATTATACCTTATAAAAATACATTTCAAATCTTTTCCCGTAAAAGCCATGAAATGCTGTATATTAGGGTCGTGGCCTGAAACTGGATATTGTTGGTTTTTAGCACCACATTGTTATCTTTGAAAATAATCTCATGATGTTGTTCCTTTCTTTGGTAAACAAAGTCTTATTTTGCTTGCAAAAAGCATAAGGATTTAAATAAAACACAAGTCAGATGCCTGTGATGTGGCACAATAAAACTGTCTGTGACCTTGTCATTAGTCTTGTTTTCCACAATTTTTCAGCCTCAAACTAATAAGGCTTTTAGAAAGGAACGATATGAATTTTAAAAAGCTGTGGCTCGTTCTATCTTGAACCACAGTTCAGTTTATATTAACATTAGAGGAATTTCCAGTCAAATATTTTACTAAAGCAGAAATGTGCATTCTCTGTGTTTTCCCAGAGTGAGAAGAAACTGTAGTACAGAGGCTGCATTACTTTGTTCCTCAATATTTAATCACTGTTAGAGAGAAATGGGTTTTCTTTTGCAAAGCTTTGTGATGAATAGATTTTTCTTTTCAATTCATTGGCAACTCTGAATTTTTTTAAATCGCTTTTAAGCTTAAACACAAAATGAAATTTTTCAGAATTTTTAACGAATCAAAAAGTAAAACAAAATTTGTGCATCTCCAAAATGAAACATTTTGATTTGATTTCAAGAGTTTTATATATTTTTGTTTGGATTTTCTAAAATAAAATTAAAGGACATTTTTGAAAGAAAAAGTAATTTTGAACCAAAACATTTAAAATGTATCATTAGGAAAAATGTCAAAATGAAACTGTTTGATTTCTTAGGATTATTTTTTTTCAACTGAAACAATTCAGTGAAACCAACACAAATTCATGGAACATTGAGGTGTATCTGTATTTTTCTCTGAAAAATTTTGCCTAGCTGGATTCTTTTGATATAATGTACAGGGCTTAGTTATGTCTTGTACAAGACAGAGCAATGCTGCAGAAGATGGAGCAGGTGGTATATGTACATGGCTCAAAGCCTTGTAAAAGTTCTGGGTGGCTACAGAAAACAACTCCATCTAAGTGCTTTCTACCATGTTTCCCAGCAGGTGAAAACTGTCCCAAAAAGGATGGGAAGGAAGCAGGACTGTGACCGCCCAGAGAGGTCTGGGTGTACTTAGAGGCACTGTCATAAAGCACGGAGAAGGATTGTGGCCTCTCTGAGCTGCCCCTGTGGTGGGGTGGCTCTGTACCATTGTCGTCTACACTACGAGCTAGGGTTGTGAGTCCCTTGCTCACGTACACGTACTCGCGCTAGCTCTCATTGAGTTAGCGCAGGCGTAAATAGCAGTGTCGCCGCAGTAGCAGTGGTAATGGCAGTGGAGGCTCAGCTGAGCCATGTGTGAAACCAGTAGGTATGTACTCAATACGGCTCAGCCATGCCTCTGCTCCTGTGGCTACACTGCTAATCGCTCACTGAGAGCTAGTGTGAGTATGCGTACACAAGCAGGAGAAATCACACTCCTCACTCAGAGTGTAGACATAGCCTAAAGTCCATGACGTAGCTCTCAGACTGCAGGGCAGGGACTGTTCCTTCTTTTTTAGTCACCATGCACATCTATGATGTTAAATATATAATAATTAATACACTTGAGATGCGATGTCTCATGAAATTTCCCTTATGTATTGGTGGTTTTTCTAAGGCTTTGGAACTGGCCTGGGTTATTTAACTCCAGGGAGAAGGGACGTTGATGCTCAGCAGACTGAATGCCTGCCACAAAGGTGCCATGTTGTGCCTGGTTGCCCTTTTGGCCACTGTGGGAACTAGAGAGTGTTGCTTATGAGTCAGAAACAATGCTCCAACCCTTGTTGTCTTCAAAGAAAACAAGCTAAAATCTTTTCTCTTGATCCTCACTGTGGGAGCACGCTGCATTTCCATGGGACTTTAGAGACAGACAGATTGTTCGTTGCAAGACATTTATTATTATAAAATCACTGTAGAAAACTTCATGGGTCAAATTCCCCTCTTAGCTGCAGCAGTGGAAACAGAGTCAGTGGTGTTATTCCAGATTTACACCACTGCAACAGAGCAAAATGTGACCCTGGGTGTTTTGAGAAAAGGTTGCAATTAAGTTCTGGAAGGCAGTCGGTCATGGGGTCTTATTGCTATTCATTCATTCAAAGGCTTTATTTCCAGTGGAGGGACAATCTTAACTGTAAACAGCAAAGAAATTCTAGTAGGAAAAATTCTGTAGACTAAAAAGCTTCACTATATACCGGTATATCAGAACCAGGTGATCACTTAAGACTATAAAAGTATGAACTGAGGAGTTTATTCTCCTCTCTAGTAACACTAAGTGAAAGCACGTGTCAGCAGGAGAATATACTGCTAAAGAATTGTTCACAAGATGTTGGCCATGGCTTGTGGCACTACCTATTTGAAAACCTGCCCTTTAAATACAGTTGTACAATACATGTAGTTCACATTCATATTATGTGCAACTTCTTTGAGAAATAGGCAACATAACAAGAAATAGGTCTAGGTATATTTAATCCTGCCTCAGTGCATGGAGATGGCCTAGATGACCTCTTGAGGTCCGTTCCAGCTCTACATTTCTATGATTCTATGAAACACCACAAGAGGCAATTTTAATCAAGGAAAGACAGCCTTAAAGGCCTTTACCTTGTGTCCATTGTGCTGTGTTTTCTCCCCAACCAGTAATCTGACCATTGTCTCCCATCTCTCTAGGGTCTGGTGGTCCCATGCAGTTACCATAAACACTGTCTGCTTCAAGGGGATTTGCACCTGGTGGGCAGCATATATGGTCCCATCTGTCCTCACTTTGAAGTCCAAGTTGTTGGTTTCGAACCGAATTCCGTTGTTCCCAGGACAGTCACTAAATTTCACTAGAATAGGAGGCAAGAGACAGAGAACATGCATATCAGATAAAAAAAGCAATCAAACATGAGTTTCAGACATTTAATTTTCAGCCACATGCTCTATATCTCTAATAACCATCAAGGAAATGATTTAACTGTTTCTTTGACCTTTCGGGAATGCTCTTGTGCTTTATCTCCATCCCCAGGGAAGAAGCTGCGGGCCATTTTTAAAGTATTTGATACAGTTTCATTCGATCTAAAACACAGCTGTTCCCCATTTCTACAAGTGGATTTCTCCCTTGTCACCATTATCTTTTACATTCAACCAGAGTCTATTACCCCACTGTGGGTATTCTTTAGACAAAATGTATTTTTTTTGCCCAACCCTTCAACAATTTACCTATGAGACAGATATGTATAGATGCTCAACTAAAATTTAAACACCTGTAACAATTCAATTATCAGAATAATAAAAAAATATTTTTTACACAAAGAAAAATTTTAAATGTATCCCTCTGCTGGAGTTGGATAGAACTGTAATCTCTCGCTGATCTGACTGTTCGGCATATTACAGTCAAGTGAAAGAGTTGGAACTCTGAAACAAGCTACAAACTGCAATGTACAGTCTCTCTCTCTCTCTCTCTCTATATATATATATAATCTAAGAGAATAAAAGTTCTCTTATTTATAAATCTTTGTGTATTTTTAAGTAGAATTAATGTAAAGATGAGATTGAGAAGCACTTTTTATGCATGCCATGCTGAATATCACAAATGTTAGGTTAAAAACAAAACAAATCACCCCATATTAATTAAGCAACACAATTGACAGATTAGATAAGATTTGAACCGGCAAAGCACAATATTTTTGACTGCTCCAAGAAGCCACCAGAAAAAAACATACACGCTATCAAAAGAAACACATTACAGCAGTGAAAACATTTCAAGTGTTGCAAATGGATATACAGCTATCTGTCTTAGGTACTTATATGGCTGCAATCACTGTCCTATGTGAGCACCTCACAATCTTTTATGTATCTATCCTCCTAATACCCCCCAAGAGGTCGGACCCCTTTTTACACAGGGAATAGAGACAGAGAGACACTTAAGCTATGTCTTCATAGCAAAGAAAAACCCATGCCCCTGGTACTTGGGCTGTGGGGCTGTTTCATTGCTGCATTGACCTCCGGGTCAGGCTGGAGCCTGAGCTCTAGGTCCCTGGTGGGAGGGTCTTGGTGAGTCAGCTAGCATGGGCCAGCCGCAGGTTTTTCTTTGCTGTGTAGACATACCCGTAGGATTTTGTCTAGACAGGGACACTCAGGAAAATTAATCCAAATTAACTAAAGATATGAATTTAAAGTGGATTAGCTCAGCAGCATTAAACCCCTGCGTGGATACTCTCATTCAGAACTAAATTGGCTTTAATTCACTATAGCTTAATTCATTCTGGAAGTGAATTAAACTAAACCAAATTGAGGACTCTTTAATTCTGAACTAGAGCATTCAAACAGGGGCTTTAACTAATCCACTTTAAATTCAGACCTTTAGTTAATTCAAATTAATTATCCTGAGTGTCCCTGTCTAGACAAGCCCTAAGTGACTTGCCCAAGGTCACACACAAAGCCAGTGCTGGAGCAATGAAGTGAATCTAGGTCTCCTGAGTCCTAGACTAGTACCCCAACCACTGGTCCATCCTTCTGCTGCATTATGCAAAGTGCATCTCTAAATGGGTTTAGTATCGAGATCATTTCATAACGGTGCTGCTTACAAAGGCTTTCGAGATTATATATTTATTTAAACCATGTTAGTACATTTTTAAATCTATATGCTGTTGGAACTGTCAGCTAATGCTGCAATAAATTATGAGGCACCAACAGCAAGTGTCACATTTTGCTGATAAAAACACTGGATAAAGTTACCTAGTATTTAAAAAAAAACGTGGGTATCAAAGCAATTATAGTGGGAGGATTTTGTTTTTAAGCAATTTCACTGTCACATTTTACATGATTTAATTACTGTTTATTCCAAAACCCAGGGGAAAAAAGCTCCTCACTGTTTTGTTTTATAAAGTGTGTTATTCTCTGACTTCACCTTTCATTGTTGCTTGGTTTGCAGTAAATAACTTCTACGCCTGTCTCATCTGGAATATTTCAATTTAAACCTCTCCCCAGTTATCTGTGCCTCCCACCTCCGTGACTCCAAATATTTTTTGCATAATAGGAACGGTCATCTTCTGCACTGCTATACGTTCAAACAAAAATAATGACTTGGTTTGTCTAAGAAATAGAGTATTACATTATTGTTAGTTTTATTTTGGTTATTATTGGTACGTAACTTTGAACAGCTCTCTACAGAGGTTTGGAAAGGGAGGTACAGTCTCTGCCTTTAAGAGTTCACAGTCTGCATCAAACATAGACACTGACACAGGAACCAAATAAAGGAATTTTCTGCGGCCCTGGCTCTGAAGTTCTTGGTAGTCTCAGGTCCAGTCAGTGATGCCATAGAAAATGGAAGATGTGCAGTAGCTTGAAGCTCAGTTCTTACTAAGGCAAAACTTTTGTTGAGATGAACAGGAGTTTTGCTGGGGTAAGGGATGAGGAAGGTCTACAGATTTAGGCCTTACATGATGTCAATAAAAGTTGGAGGTTGCCTCAAGCCGCAAAGTTTTGATGTAGAACTGAATCACAACGTTCTCAACGTCTGTGGCTCTTTGGAGTGAGCGTTCTAATTCAGGCCCATTACATCTTGTTAAAATCCTGGGATCACTTTGAATTACTGCATATACATATAGAGACTGAGCCAAAACCCACTGAAATCAAGAAGAGTCTGTCCACTGGCTTTAGACTAGGCCAATAATGAGGAATACCCTAAAGTCTGAATAAGCATAAACATGTAAGGTTTGCATGGCATCACTCACAACCCAAGCTACGTTATCACCAGAAAATCATTAAGTATTTAGCATTTTAGGGGGAGATTTCAATGCCACTATGGGATTTAGAGACTGACTTTCAATGGGACTCCTGGTCTTAAATCCATTAGGAGCTTTTGACAATCTTCCCCCAACTCTCAGCCATGGTAAATATGTAAGAACACACTCAGGGCGTGTCTATATATTTAGTTTGCAGCATGCTGGAGTGTGAATCTACCCCTCACTAAGTGTCCGTGTAAACCCTGTGGACGTGCACTAACAGTTCCTTAGTGCACTTTAATCTACTCCTGTTTCAAAGCACTATTAGTGCATAGCTGAGCCCACATGGGCAGTTAGTGAGTGGCAGGCTAGTATAGGGTAGATTTGCACTCCATCTTGCTGCAAACTAAGGCTATGTCTACACTAGAGAGCTTACAGCGCAACAGCTGTACAGATGCAGCTCCACCACTGTCAGATCTCTCGTGTAGCTGCTCTACACCGACGGGAGAGGGCTCTCCCATCAACATTATTAAACCATCCCAACGAGTGGCGGTAGCTATGCCGGTAGAAGAAGCTCTCCACCGACGTAGCGCTGTGCACACTACCATTTATGCTGGCAGAATTTATGTGCTCCCAGGGGTGTTTTTTTCACACCCCTGAGTGACATAAGTTTTGCTGGCATAAGCGGTAGTGTAGACATGGCCTAAATGTTTGTGTAGGCAAGCACTGAGTGTACTATAGCTGTATTATTGCCATTTATTTATTTTTATACTGCTCCCACCCAGCACTCTATGTACTGTACAAACGAAATCTGGGAGCATTATTAGCCCCTGGTTTACGTATCATAGAATCATAGAATATCAGGGTTGGAAGGGACCTCAGGAGGTCACAGTAATGGAACTGTAAACTCTAAAATCCAAACAGGCACAGTGATAAAATTGATATATTAGAAAGAAAGAAAGAAAGAAAGAAAGAAAGAAAGAAAGAAAGAAAGA
>NW_020664481.1:8788298-8800443 GCF_002925995.2 Terrapene triunguis
AGAAAGAAAGAAAGAAAGAAAGAAAGAAAGAAAGAAAGAAAGAAAGAAGCTATAGTGGTTGCCTTTTATAAACAATTCAACGCTTAGTTTGATTTCATTTAAATTTAAAAAAACACAATGTACAATGTGAAAATTCCCTTCCTATATGTACCTATTGATTCAATATTCAAAATACTTAAACATCTGTTTAAGACACAGTGCACTGCTCCAATATGCTGCTCTAGTGTCATATGTCACTGTGCCGACTTTTATGCTCCATTATCTGAAAATGGCTACCTCTTAGACAAAGTCCCTCTGTGATTCACTAATTGCTTCCATTAGTTTAAAACAAACTCGACTAGACAGAGAGAATCCTGAGAGAAATTAAGACTAATTTTTTAAACAAGCAACCTCTCTGCTCCACTTTGTTCCTCTCAGATACAACAGGTAGACAAATACACAGAGATTTATTAAATACAAGGAAGTCCTCCCCAACTGAGATCTTAGAAGGGCAAAAAGACAGAAGACTTCAAGGAGAGTATGTGGACCTCAGCCCGGCAAAACAGCCTGAGTAAGTATAGTAGGCCAAGTTCATCCTTAGTATCAGTTTATTAGCTTCAAAGGAGAGACACTAGGGCTGCAGTTAACTTATTGTGAGGACTATACTGTGAATCCTTCATTCAGACTGGTGAACAGTTACCTACTCCATTGTGGCTATGGGGGTATCGGTTTACCAATGTCAGGGGGTCACCATCTGGCCCATTTGGGTCTCTCTTACATATGCCCTAAAGTGCTGATCTAGGATTGATCTGAGAGATGCCAAGGACACTGACTTCAATGAGAGGTGTAGCCACTCAGCCCCTCTCAGGATCAGGCCCTGAGTGACTCACACTAATGCTTTTGGTAGCACTTTCATGGCTCACCTATGCATCACGCCCTCCGATACATACCAATGTATTTATACCCTACATCTGATGAAAACATCATGATTATGACAATCTACACTATTATGGTCACCATTTTTACAAAATTATGATAAATCTTGTCAAAGCTTAAATTCTCAATGATTAATTCCCGGAGGGGATCCCTCCCTCCAAACTCGGAGCTCCAGGCTTTAGCACTCTGGGGGAAAGGGGAGGTGCCGGGGCACAGGACTTCAGCACCTGTGCTGCGTGGCACAGGGGCTGAAGCCCTGAAACCCGGCGCCTCCCACAGGTTTGAAAATATTTACTGAAGGTCCGCTCTGGTGGACTCCGGCTGAATTTAAGCCCTGAATCTTGTGCAAAGTATGCCCTGTGAGGTATCATTGGAAAAGTTATAATCTATTGAGCATCACTATCCTGCTAAAATGTGTGTATCATCATTGCATTTGAAGTTATGAAATTTTGTTCTATGTTTGTTACTGAAACATGTTGTGAGTCTGAAGAATGCACATAGACCAGCCCCTCAGAGGTAACAAATGACAGTGAACAAAAACCTTACATGTCAAGCCTCACATACACAAAAGGTGTTAGCAAAAGATTTGCAATTCACCTGACAGATGCTACAAATCTCACATACAGCACAGACTGAGTGTCTGCACCCAAGCGGGGGGATATTCCTAAATGCCAGGTGGAGAGTATGAATAAGTGACAGTGACATCACCACTTCACCTCTCCTCCCCCACCTATACTGAAGGCAACAAGATTGTTTGGAAGACAAAAATATTTGAATTGGGGGAGTGGTCCAAACTGGAAAAGCTTTCCAGTGAGCACAGACCGCTGTAGGCTTTTAGGTAAGAGAAGCCTTGTTGCTTCAAATTTGACTTAACCTGATAAAGTTTAGGAAATAGCTTGCGTTTTTTATCTTTTATTTCCTTTTGTAACCAATTCTGAATGTCTATGTGTATACCACTTATAATTGCTTAAAATCTATCTTTCTGTAGCTGTTAAACTTATTTTAACATTTTATCTAATCCAGTGTGGTTTTGATTGAAGTTTGGGGAATCTACTCAGGTTACAAAGGCTGGTGCATATTTGTACCCCCCTTTGATGGTATGACGAACTAATTAACGAGCTTACTGTAGTCAACGGGGTCTTGAGCAGTGTAAGACGCACATTTCTGGGGTGCAAGGCTGGGTTTGGGGGAATTTGCAGGTGTCTCCCTGTATACAGGTTTCAGAGTGGAAGCCGTGTCAGTCTGTATCAGCAAAAACAACGAGGAGTCCTCGTGGCACCTTAGAGACTAACAAATTTATTTGGGCATAAGCTTCATGGGCTAGAACCCACTTCATCAGATGCAACCTGATGCACGAAACCTAGCCCACGAAAGCTTATGTCCAAATAAATTTGTTAGTCTCTACGGTTGCCACAAGGAATCCTCGTTGTTTTCCCTTGTATACAGTTTGTGAGTGGCTGAGAGAGCCTGGATATAACTTTGGGTGTGCCTTCACATACTAATGTCTGTGTGAGAACAAAACCTGAAGGAGCTGCTTGCCACTAGCAGAGCAGTGAGAGGAGTACTTTGAGCAAGATAGTTAAGGGGCACAGCAATTCCACAGTCCATATTGTACCTTGGGGCATGTCACAACTGTACATTACAAAAACTGCTTCAGTAAATTATGGAAAGCACAAACAACATTGCTGGGAAAAAATTCCTCTCTTGGATTGTTTTATCCGCTATTTAGATCACAATTGCTGTATAATCTCTGCTGGGACTCTCCGGTACCTTTTCAAAGGGGTGTAGAGGGATTCAGCCAGACAAGTCAAACTTTAATGAGCGTTGTACAGCTAAATACTTTGAAAATTTATCTCACAACAATTAAATCCAAATGTCTTTAATGGAAAAGCCCATCACACAGACTCATTAAGATTGAAAGGAAGGTATTAATGTTTTATGGTCGCTAAAGAGATGAACTTGCATGAGGGATGGATAAGATTGTCTCCGAGTTTTTGCGTTCACCTTAGGTGGAGGTTGGGCCACAGTTAAGGTAGTTTCAGGAACTTTAACAATGCATTTTGCATATTTTGTGCCACAAGGACTCCTCGTTGTTTTTATATATATATTAAAATTTTACAAATTACAGTCCATTAAAGTTAAGCACTGGTTTGATTGCTTTCCTGAATCAGGATGTCTGTATATACTGTATGAAATAATATTACATTTCAAATAAAAAATACAGCATGCACCTTATAAAATGCACTTTACATGATGCTCCTATGGAACACTGCCTCATTCAGGGTGCACTTGAGGAGACAAGCAGTGAATGCTACAATGCAGTGCTCCATTCAAAGTGCACGTTACTCACAAATGAATGCAGCAGGGTGCCACAGAATCCACCCAGTCCCTAGGATTTGCAGAGTTTGTGGGTGGATATCATTTTTTGCAGGACAGCAACCTTCAGCCACCAATAAAATGCTGTGGGGGAATCTCCAGGAGTAGATCCTTTTGGATATTTCCTCCCCATGCCCAATTTTCACAGAGTTTACAGCAGAAGGAAGGAACTTCCTCATTTGTAGGACGTTTCAGGGAGCCAGGGGAAAATGTTTCACAGGTCATCGGTGACTGAAAGCTGGAGACTACAATGGAAACGCTTAAGCGACCTTCACCATAGCTGATGCGACTGCTCCAATCACACTATACATACTAGCACACAAAAATGCAAATATGCTTCCATGTGGTATAGCAGAATTGCTAGCACTCTACTCTGAAACCCTATTATCATTACACACACACACTCCTCACCGCACAAAGAGCATGCTTTTACAGGATTTTACAGAATTTCTACAGCATTTATCTTGGGGAAAAAAGCACATTACTCTATCGTAATAAATACTACGCCAATCCATCTTTTAAAATTCCTGCCTCCCCATTTTGCTTTAATTGATACAGAATTAAACTTTAAAATGTACATGATGCCCAATAACATTGATCTTTTTTTCTATAGATAGCTCTACATTTATGTCATTTGCAGTTGATGCAAATCTTGAATTAAAAAAACAATCAAAAGACCACTGGCTATGTTTACCACGCTCAGATCTCTGTGGACTTGAATCTATCTTTCTTTGACCAGTTTGAAGTCTAAGGAACACTGTATGAATTTAACATTCAAATGCAGCGGCATCAGTAATTAGGATTTCAGATAAACAGCAGAGCCCCACATCTATCATTTTTACAGGATGGAATTTTTTTTTTTAATATACTGTGGATAAATGTTCAGTGATGCTTATCGAAAGCTTATGCTGAAAACACCATCAAATGCTGGATGAAAAGAAAACCAGTAAGGCATCCTCATTAGCAGGCTTTTAGGTTTAACCCTTTACCCTCATCATTTTTAATTGCTTGCTCTATGAAAGGAGGCAATATGACAAATCTGATATGGCGAAATAGTTACTGAATACCAGGCAGAGAAGTTGCAGCAGTCTGCAGCAGACTGCCTGGAATCTAAGGAAGAAAAAAGTTGTATCGTTCTTCAAACAGGAAATGGTGTAAAAATGCAACAAGTTTATGAATTGTCCTTTTTTTATTATTTAGCTTGTTAGGCTAACTGGACAGGCTCAGATGATCACTCAGTGAACACGCAAGATTTTCTGTCTACACATTGAACTTGTTGGACACCAAAATGCCTCAGAATTGGTTTTATGGGGGAAGGTCTGCTTGCATTTAATTTGGCCATGGACACTATTCACCAAAAAATTAGAATTAAGCCTTATCCTTCTGAGTTCAAAACAGGATACATTTTTCTCATTTAACCTTATTTAACTACAACAGCCACTTTTTGATAAGCCAGACAGTGCCACATGTCCAGGAATAACTCTGCGCCTTTGCCAGGAGTTGGACCATGGCAAAACAGCAACCTGCAGTTCAGGGCACCGTCCCCTAGGGAGCACTATTTTCCACCATACAGTACTGTCCAGTCCCTTGGTTTTAGCCAAAAGGCTGAAAAATGACAATGTAAAGCAGTCTCCTTTCTCCTGGACTTGAAAGAGTCATCTTACAAATTCTCCTACCTACACTAATATGCAAAAGTACACTCTGCATTAGGAATCAAACTCTGATCCATTAACTGCCCCCCAAACACCCCACTTTCCCTAACAATGACAACGGAACAGTCCATTAACTATTTAATTGTATTTGCCTCCTTTTCTTTTCAGAAGACAAGGCTTAGAAGTCAGAAGATACAATTGACAAGTTCATCTCTGTACAAACGGTGCCTTTATTTAGCACTACATATATAGCAATCTGCATGGAACTTGTAGGAAGGAGCACCGTTTCAAGGAGGGAAAAATTTGGAGACCAGCAAGGCAGTCTGTTTGCACAAGGCTTGAATGCTAGCTGAAGTTGCAGCACCTCTGTAACGAAGTTCTTTTAATGTAAGCCAGATTCGTTTTACAGGCATGGAGTGCTCTCACGTTATTACCCAGCACAAGGTGCATAAGACACTTTATAGTGTAAAGGTGTCTCTTTTCATAGACATTCTTTGGGAGATCTTTAGCAAATCACTTGCCCTCTTGCTTTGATACTTGTGGCCCAATGCTACAATGCATCTGCATTCAAACCTCCTACTGATTTCAATGTAGGGTAACCAAATAGCAAGTGTGAAAAATCGGGACGGGGTAAGGGGCAATAGGTGCCTATGTAAGAAAAAGCTCCAAAAATTGGGACTGTCCCTATAAAATCGGGACATCTGGTCACCCTGTTTCAATGAATCTTTGTACAAGGAATGATGGCAGAACTGGGTCTTTAGGATATACATTAACAGCCTTTGTTTTCCATATTACAGTGCCATCACATGAGCCATTTGGAGGAGGCTAAGCTAAGAACACTAAGACTCCGTAATCAGAAAAGAGGTCACCATACATAACAATTTTAATCTCCCATTCAGTCAAACAGGCAATCTAGCTAGCAAATATTGTTGAGTATTTTATAAGTAAGTACATTGTATTTATGGGTGGTGTTCTTACAATCTAGCAATGTTCATTAATTAGTAATGTTAAAAAAATTGGAGTATGTCTCATTGTAAAGTTTTATTTGTTTGAAAACAATGAGTGTGCAATAAATTTTTTGGCCAAATTTTCACAGGTTGCTTGATCAGACCTTTATTGGTGTTCATGCAATGACATGGTACCTATATGACTAAGTATTACACCCATCTTAAATATGAGCAAACTGAGGTCAAGTGAATTCCCCAAGGCCCCGTTGTGAGCCTATGGCAAAGCTAGGAACAGAACCCTGAAATTCTGACTCCCAGTTTCCTGTTCAAATTGGTAGATCACACTGCCTCATTAACTCCTTTATGATTATACCAAACCTAGGAAATGAAAGTTTGGACTGAAAACATGTTAAATGACTTCCTCCTGCATGCCACAAAGCAAAGGGAGCAGATTTTTGCATACCGATCCCTCTCCCTGAAAAACACATTCCTTACTTAGCCTAGGAAAAAAAGGGAAATGGACAAGCGCCAAATATATGTTGTTTTACCCACCCTATTGTTAAGAAATCTTGCGGATAAATACGAGAAGTTTAGTTTTATGGAGCCCTTCTGGGATTGTTTGGTGTGCATTACAAAAGCTAATGGTGCCAAGTTGAAGAGAAGATGAGAACTTTGGAATGAGATTCTGTTTTCCTTTAGCCTGAGAGAATGCATTTAGCTCTATGCAATTTTTATTATCTCTAAAAAGTACTCTATACAGGTGGGACAGTCTTCTTTATAGCATTCAGAGATCTGACTGGTAATACTAGGCTTTTAAAACAAAATACAAATACTCAGCAATGCCATTCCATTTACAGCAGCTGCAACGTAAAAGCAAAATAAAAAAAACCTCTTTCTACCTGGATTGTTTGTAATGAGTCTAATGCTATAATCTAATACCATAACTGGATTTTTTTCTCACACAGACAATGAAATACCCAAAGCTCTCCTTGCTTTGTAGAAGACAAATCATGCATAAATAGAAAAAAATGGTAGCACTAAAACCCGATAAAAACAATGGTTTGTTGGGGTTTTTTTTGCAAGATATCAACCTGATGTTACTAATTTTATGCATTACATTTTCAAGAATGTCCCCATTAAAATATTGCACTAATAAACTCTGAGTGTCTTTATTTAATATTTATAGCACTGTGGGCAAAACAAAGTCAACTGGTAAAAGGAAAAGCAGCAATTCAAACAACGTTGTTGGTAAGTGTGTGTAATGATCATATCCCTGGTGATCAGGTTTGACAGCATGCAGTTTAAGAAAACATTTTGATATGGCATATAAAGTGTGTGTGTGTGTGTGTGTGTGTGTGTGTGTGTGTAAGAGAGAGTTGGATTATTAACTAACTGTCCTGAGTTTAAAAAACACAAATGAAATATCAGTGGGTAGGGAAAAGGAGCAATTTATGGAAGGTTATATCTATAATCGGTCTCCTTCTGAAAGTGTATTTCTATTTGAAATGTGTAACTCTTATTAGGAAATCCCACTATTTCCCCATCCAAATGAACCCTCCATCGCTCCCAATATCAAAAAGCTGTGCATCTTAATTTGGGTGAGTGTTTACGGAGCCCCTGTCACCACTCTAACAACTAATGTGACAGGTGAGAATTCCAGATGCTGATCACAGAGGCCGATCTGAAATGGCTCCATCATTTACAGGGAGAACATGGTTAATTCCTAATGACTTGCTCTTGATGGGCCCAATCCAATGCCCAGTAGTGTCACTGAAATTGATCAACTGCAACAGATGTTGAATCTGGGGTGTTTTTTTCCCTAATTTTTCTTCCTGAGAGGTGGTTTAAGTCAAATATTTTTGTTACCTGTTAGAAGAAAATACGGGCTCATACTTTTAACTTGTAGGTCCAGCAGTATCCGAAAGCTGTCCCTATCTGATGGGAGGCCTGTATGAAAAACGTCAATTTCCAAATGGACAAGTGCTTCCACACACACAATCCAGTGCTGGGAATCACGGCTGGGAAGCGAAGGACTTAGTTATTCAGCTCCATCTATCCTCTGACCCTAAGGATGATCGCTGTAAGGGCTAGTGTACGCCAGAAGCGCTACAGAGGCGCAGCTGCACCGATGACGTTCTCCATTGATGGGAAAAAGCACTCCTGTCGGCACAATAAAACCACCTCCCCGAGAGGTGGTAGCTATGTCGGTGGGAGAAGCTCTCCCACCAACATAGCGCTGTCTACACCGGCGCGTAGGTTGGTGCAAATTAAGTCTCTCAGGGGGTGGCTTATTCACACCCCTGAATGACATAAATTATACTAATATAATCTAATGTAGACAAGCCCAAAGTCATTGCTGAGACACATTCCCTGGCAGGGTGGGGACCCTTCCGCTGCTGCAGTCTATGCTGCTCCTGTTCTGTGAATCATCCTCTCCAGCTGTCAGTCTAGAACTTTCCACAGATAGTTAACTGATAACTTAACTGATAGTTAAAAAAAACATATCCCTGTGTATGATTTGAAGAAAACATTTGTGTGATAAGCCAGGAAATTCCTACTCTTTGCTCCGTGGGAGTCAATAATACTGTAACCTGGGGCAATTTTAACTAATCTCCTTGATCAATCTTTCTTTCTCTGTCTCTTGACAATCTCTTCCACATATGTCAATATAGGCTTGAAATATTGCATACTAGCAGCTGTCACAATGAATAATGCTTACCTTACATATAGATGGTTAGACAGCAAATTACAAAACGTGGCAATATGCACCTTGTCGTGTCTTCATTTTGGCAGTTAATTATGGACATTACACATACTGTCCCAGTAGATTATATGCAATCTTTGTGCTTATGGTCAGGGGCGGCTCTATGTTTTTTGCAGCCCCAAGCACAGCAGTCAGGCAGCCTTCGGTGGCACGCCTGCAGACGGTCCGCTGGTCATGCAGATTCGGCGGCGTTTCTGCGGGTGATCTGCCGGTCCCGAATTGCTGCCGAAGCCGTGGGACCGGCGGACCTCCTGCAGGCATGCCGCCGAAGGCTGTCTGACTGCCGCCCCAGGCACGCGCGTGCTGCGCTGGTGCCTGGAGCCGCCCCTGCTTATGGTCACTAATATTTGCCGGTCTGGAGTCAGATTAAACCTCCTTTACACTTTAGTGTATGACCTTGTACTAAACACACTCTTATTTATGTTCTTGTAGTCTTCAGCTATAATGAATCCACATATACAGTATGTACAATAGCACAAATTGCATTACATTTGTAACATATAGTATACTTGGTTCAAGTGATTTCACCCATTTCTCAACTGGCTCCACCAGTGTTTCTCAACCAGAGATACATGTACCCCTGAGGGCACACAAGGCTCTTCCGAGGGATTACTCAACTTATCTAGATCAGTGTTTCTCAACCTGTGGGTGGCAACCCCCAGGGGGTTGTGGGATGGGTTTAGGGGGGTTGCAAGTTCAGGGCCGGCATTAGGGGGTGGCAAGAGGGGCAACTGCCTGAGGCCCCGCACAGGGGGCCCAGCGAAGCTAAGTTACATGCTTCAGCCCCAGGCGTCAGGCTTCAGACAAGGCTCACAAGTGAAAAATATGTTCAACTCTCACAGTGAAATGTAAGTACAATATTTCTATTCCAGTCGATTTATTCTTTAATTATATTGGAAAAGTGACAAAGTAAGCAGCAATCGTGGGCTGTGACACTCTTGTATTTTTATGTCTGATTTTGTAAGCAAGTAGTTTTTAAATGAGGTGAAACTTGGGATATGCAAGACAAATCAGACTCCTGAAAAGGGGTACAGTAGTCTTGAAAGGTTGAGAACCACTGGGCTACGATACTGAAACAGTAAACAAGCAACAAGTAAAGGCAAAACTTATTCCATTTGACATGGCTGGTAAAAAAAAAAATCACTTTTTTCTGATTATAGAGAATTAAAAAAAATTAGATTTAAAATTTCAAAGATCATCCTCTGTTTTGAGCACACAAATTTGTGCACTCACTTTGCAGGTGCAAACATGGATGCACACCCTATACAATTTCTAAGAACCCTGTGTGCATTTTACGTATGATAAAGTATATTTTGCACCCACACCAATGCCTTTCATAGGTTTTATGGATGCAAGTTGTAACCCCTGCTTATGCCCAGGTGTTAACTATAAATAAAGGAATTGTGAGAGCTGGATAGAGGCCCCACTGCCTAAATCCCTACAACACCTTCTCTAGCTTTATAACTACTTTGGACAGCTCTTGCCTAGACAGGATTTCAGTTCCCACTGGAATACTGTGACCAGATGCAAGGAACAGGCACAACACACTTTATCACATTGAAATTTGGATTTGGAAAGGAAACTGAACCATCCTGTTGCTCTTGTAGTTAGCCAACAGCTATGAAGAGCTGGGAGTGCATTGAAAAAAACAGCGGATATAGTTTCAGATCCAATTCCCACTGAAACAAAACCAAGCCAGCCTTATAGTCAACAAAAATCAATTCCCAGAAGGTGCCCACCTGTCTCATTCTCACCTGTGCTATTTTCCATTTATTCTAAGACAGTTCAACTAAAATAGGTGTTTTTAATGAAGGAAATGTACATTTCACTTTGGGTTTGGGAATTGGAGGGGAATAAAGGCACCCTGGAGAGAGTGACTATAGTACATAATAGAAAAGATGAATCACAGTAGCAGCAGCCAGACATCCTCTAACTAATTTTCAGTAAGCCAGGAGTTGGTCCAGTTAAACCTTGCTGTACATTAACATGCTTTATTCAGGTTTTCTTCCAGAGCGAAAGTATCAGCTGTAGACCCCAAAGGCTTTTCTATTTAGGATCAATCAATCTACCTCACTGCAGTGCAAAACATATGCTGTCAGCTCTGGGGCTAGCTCAGAAAAGAACAACAGTAGAAGAATTTCTATATAAAAATTGACATGTTCTAGTAGTCGGTATGGGGATGCTTTCAACAGTATCGCTTATTTTTATGGGATTAGAACTAAGCACTGGCAAAGACAATATTTCCCAAGGTCCACACTCGCTCACTGGTATTTAGGATTCATCTAGACCTGTGCTTCAGTTCCAACCTGTGGAGCATTGAAACCAAGGGGGATAAAAAGCCTTACTCAGAGGACATCAGGGTAGTATTATTTTAAATCAATGGGTCACTAACCCATTGTGCTGGGAAACTGTTCAGGGGCAATAGGTAACAGTGTGCTGGTGACAGATCAGTAAGGGATTCTGTTACCCCCTGCCTTGTAACTTTGGGGTGTCTTAATCCTGTATTGCTAGGCTCAGATCCTTGACGGCAGCAGTCAGCCTACAAGCACAAAGGTCCCACCCTGGCTTCCATCAACCTAGTTATTCCTTGCAGCGTGACCCCCAACAGCCCTTCCAGTCCTGAGTCTCCCCAAATCCTTCTACCCCGAGTTCTTAACTACCAGCACTCAGACTTTCCCCCTCTGGTTCATCACTCACGCAGGAGTGAAACTTACCCCATTAGCAGTTCACTTTGGGATACACACTCCATCCAGTTTGTACACCAGAGTACTGCTAGGGGTTTAAAAAAAGTTTATTTAATAGAAAAATCA
The DNA here is from genome assembly GCF_002925995.2 of Terrapene triunguis. Taxonomy (NCBI): domain Eukaryota; kingdom Metazoa; phylum Chordata; order Testudines; family Emydidae; genus Terrapene; species Terrapene triunguis. Next base: position 8,799,763 of record NW_020664481.1, read on the forward strand.
CAGATTCAAAGATGAACTAGTAAGGAAAAGCAAACATATACAACTTACACCGAAAATAAACAAATACGCAACCTCAGGCTTCACACTTCTATATTAGACAAATTCCCTTTTCTAACAGTCGTTACCTATTGCCCCTGAACAGTTTCCCAGTTTACCCCCTGTCAGATAGAGGGGATCCAGTGTTTTGCAGACAGCGTCCCTCCCCGATGGTGGCCCTCAGTTTCTGGCTGTCCTTCACTTCAAATCTCTTATCTTTTAGGGTTTGCAGGTTTTTTCTTTCTCTCAGACTATGGTGATTTATGGTGGGGGAAATGTCCTACTCTTAGTTTTCCAGGACCGCGACTTTGTTTTCACTTTGGAGTTGTTTCAGTGTTTTCCCCATTAACTTGAATGGTCCACTATGGTCTTTTCCTGGCTGGACAACGGATGGGTACTTGAAGTTAGTTTCATGTAAACAGCCCCTCCCTGCTGTCAAGTGTATTTGAAATTGCAGTACGAGTCACAAACATACTTTTCTATACACATAAATACACAGATTTAAAACCATTGTCTGTATACTTCTCTCTTAGTGACCATAAAGTTCAAAACATTACAAGCTTCACAAAAGACCTTACTTGGCATGGTTTTAAACACAGTCCCATCGGATACAACCAGTTGATTCAATTGCTTACTCTTTGGGGT
>NW_020664481.1:8805443-8841233 GCF_002925995.2 Terrapene triunguis
AGAAGTATTGGGAGCATAAGCTTTCGTGGGTAAGAGCCTCACTTCTTGCATCTGAAGAAGTGAGGTTCTTACCCACGAAAGCTTATGCTCCCAATACTTCTGTTAGTCTTAAAGGTGCCACAGGACCCTCTGTTGCATTTCTAGGGTGCAAGACTGGGACTCAGGGATATGCGGGTTTTGCCCTGTATCTGTTCATGAATGGCTGGCAGAGCATTCATGTAACTTTGCTGGTGTCCCTTTACATGCTTATGGCTGTGTGAACGGAGCCTGGAGAGGCTGCCTTTCACTAGCACAGCAGTGTAAGAGACACCCTGGTCTGGAGAATTAAGGGGACACTGCTGTTCAAAAGTCTAGCTTGTACCCTGGGGGATGTCACACAAAGAAAGTCATCTACAGCACTAACTTCACTGTTTCTAGACCCTGGCCTGTCTGAGACCTCATTTGCTAACCTCATGGAGATTTCTCTTGGGTGCCACAGATGTACACCTTTTCCATCTGGTTAGTATATAAAATAAAGCAATAGAGAGCTATAGGAACTTTTAAGAAAGGGAGGTTTGATAGAGACCCGTTTCCAGCATAGGAGTTCGGAGAAAGGGAAAGTGAAAACATGGTCCTGAGAAGGTATCCAAGTCAGGTAGCTTCATGCTTTCCTTTCTGCATCCTCTTCAAAACAAACACACACACACGCATCCTCTTCAAAACAAAAACACACACACACACCCTGGAAATAGAGGATGCACAAGTCACTGAAGAAAAAAGAGAGATCCAAGTAAAGAAACTGAATTCCTAGTAGATTTGTTCTACAAATAAGCTCTGAGAACAATGGGCCTGATGCTCTTCTCACTTACACTAATCTGAATCAGGATTAACTTCATTCAAATCAATGGAGTTACACTTGTTTAAATCATAATAAGCTAGAAGAGAATTGGGCCTTGTGTTCCCACCTGAAAAGGGAATGCCGACTAATTTGGTTTAAGCACAAATACTAGCATTTGCAAACCGCCTTATCAAATGAATTAGGATAGAGTGCCTACATTTGCCATTGTGTTCAACTTGACTATGTGCACAGCGAGTAATAGTATTCTTTGACTTTCACTGTAAAGCATGTACAAAATCTTCAGGTTTCAGTGGAAATTAATATTGCACTGAATAAAGCAGTGCTCAGCATCCACTGGATTGAGCTATTTTGACATTTAAGACAACCATGCCCATAGAGCTTGCAGATTTCTTTCTGACCCAGTTGGGTTCAATTTCAGGTACGCAGTCAGCAACCCAGAGCATAACAAAGGCCAGCTTTGCCTTACCACTCTGTCAGAGACTAGTTCATGGATTTCAGACTGCACAGAAGAGGCTGCATCTATCTACAAAAGGTCTATCATATTGACAGCAGTCCAAAACTTACTATTTCAGGACCAAATCATGAGTAAGGATTCAGCCTATTGGCCTTAAACTCACTTGTTGGATGTTGCAGAACCTAATATAACATCGTCAGCTACACCAAGGGGGTGCCAAAGCAGTGAATTAGAGGATGTGATAAATGTGGCACAAAGCAGTGAGATCACAGAAGATATCAAGTAAAGAAACAATAGGAAAATCCAAGACATTTCTGAGTGTAGTGAATCAAATTAAACTGCCTGAAATTCCACATGGGAATTTATTTGACAAATTTCTTTCTCCCTCTTCAGTTTTCTGTTTGAGATGAACTGTCGTCTGGCAGCTTCAAACGTCTGGCACAGTTTCAGCTTCAGTTTGCTGGGGTTGAATCCAAACAGGAACTTGAACTTTACCAGTTCTGCTCTTTTTGTAAACATATTTGCTGTGGCTGCCAAGTGCTTTCCAAAAGTACACAAACCCAGAATCCAAAAGGAAAACATTGTTTTCTCTCAATAAAGATGCATGTAAACACCTACTGGTAGCGTCTACCATTGTAGCATTGTGCCGCCCGGTTATATCCTGCCTCATCCTGCATTCTTTGCATGCTCCAAACAGGAATTCAGCAGGAGTTCTGGGTGCAAAAAACTGCTGGACTGGGTTCATTACTGAGCCGTGGCTGTAGTCAGATACCACTTCCAATCCTGGCTTTCCAGGCTGCGTTGTTTGCAAATTTTCTCCATAAGGCTGTGTGTTCAGCCAATAATATAACAATTAGCAGTAGGCTCATTCAGGCATACCGGATGAGACAAGCTGCAGCATATCATTCACAGGTTTGATGGCAAAGACCACTATGGATAACCTTAGTTTCCTGTTCAACTCTTATTTTTAGGTAGGTGACTTCAGGTTGAGTAAAGCCAGACATATAAATAGAGAGACGTGGTCAGGAAACTCCCGAGAGAGCAGTGAGTCACCATAAACCAGGCAGATTCTCTCTTTTCCTTTAAAAATGAATTACTGATTCTTTTTAACAACAAACATAACACACATTCATCAGTTTCTACTTGGCAGGATGAATGCAGTTCTTCACGACTGGAGAGGAGCTGTGTGTGGCTCAAAAGCTTCTGTCTCTCTCTCCAACAGAAGTTGGTCCAATAAAAGATATTACCTTCCCCACCTTGTCTGTTCTTCATATCCAGCCATCATTCATCAATATCCCACCTTGCAGTGCATGGCCTCTTGCAAAAACCATGCATTCTGTTCTCCACCATTCTAACCTGATGAAACCAAAACATCGCATACCACTTGAGTACCATAAACTGCATAAAATACAGCAGCATTGAAATGCTGTCGGTGGAGAGCAGCAAGCAACGCCTTACACAGCTGTGGGAGTACCCATTTTGGCACTGGACAAAGGGTCAAATAATTGCTGGTGGGAAAACGTCCATAAAAACGTTATTATCTATAAAGGGCTGGCCTTATCTGTAAGACTCACATACAACGCACAAAATACACAACACGTAGGCCATATTTATTTTGATTTATTACACATTTATTTTTTTCCTCCTTAGATTCTAATTATCTCTAGATTTTATAATTACCATCTTACTAAAGTTTCTATCCATACAGTAATATTTTAAAGCTATTTCTTAAAAACTGAAAGATCTGCAGGGAAAAACATAGAATCTATTTTAAGGTTTTGGGATGTCACCCATCACCATAATATCTCAGCATCTTTCATGTAAAATCTGTTGCAATAGAGAAGTCTCTAGTAGACTTCATGGAGTCTGTCTCTTCTCGCTTTGGGGGGTAAACACTTGGCTTGGGGTATTTTTTTCTCTTTGCGTTGGTTCGTTGATGTGATTTGTTGATTTATTTTGAAGGTTAAATACGTGCAATGCACAATGCTGGGGAGAGTGTTATCAAGTCTTACTACTTTGCCCCCAAAATGGCAACAGGCAAAGGTCACTGCCTCCCTGAAACTATGGAGAGCAGCTGATGATCCGAAAAACTACCAGCCAAAGTCATTACAATGCGTAATGCACAAGCTCTTGGTAAGGATGCTACTGCAGAGAATTACACTCATCTTTGAAGACTATAGTTCTAAAAAGCAATCTAGGTTGAGACTGAGATGAAGCACCTGCAATTGGGTAATTGCACGAACAGCCTATATCAAAACCGGCTATCAATGCAGTGGCCTTTGTGCACTGTCCTTGGCATATGACATGGTTTGTCTGGACTGCCTGCTTCTAGCAGTGTCAAAAATAGCACAAAGCAGAACAACACTGCACCTACTGACAGTCATGCTCGTCAACCACAAATTACATCTAATGGAACAGATCAGCAAACCTCGTTCACTGAGCTGCGGGCTTCCACAGGGATCTGTCTTGGCACCATCGCTCTTGAATATTTATATCAGTGGCATGCCATCGACCCAGTCATGGACATTTGGATGTGTGGATTATCTCAGGCTTGCCATCACGGGAGCACTTTTACCCCTGCGGAATGCATCCTCAGAGAAGATATGAAAAAACTGGAGGAGCACTGTTATGGTGGATCCTCACCTCAAGAGCACCCTTGTACCTAGTTGTTCCGGTGCAGGGGGACCTTGTCTCGAATGCCTATGCTGGCCATTTCCTTGGCCCTGCCATGGCCTTTTCTCACCTGTCTTTTCTCCTGAGTCTCTATCTGGTTGCTCTGTGGCCTGTTCCCCTGGCCAAGTCACAGAAAAATTTAAACCCCTTCCTGAGTAATGAAAAGTCCACTTATATCTTTCAACTAATAACATCTTCTGCCTTGCCTCTATTCCTGGGCCCTGCAGAGCTCCTTCTAGGTGGCTTCTTCCCAAGCAGCATTTCCAACTTTGCTCCCCAGGGACTCTGGCAGTTTACTTCAGAGATCTCCCTGTCATTTACAAACCCTATCTCAGGACTTCTCCCACAGGAGCCTAATATGCTCCCTGTGGCTCTCTTCCAGTCTGACTTCCCCAGGCCTTTTCCAGAAAGGACACCGTCCTTGTTCCTCTCACCTGGGTCACCTCCCTCTGACTGAGTTCAGTTCCATTTAAGTAGTCCTCCATATCTGGGGTCCGTCATTCTAATTAAGCTCCATCACACACATTTAGGATTACTAATTACCCCTAAATTGCTAGATCACGGGCCAGGCTGAGGGACAGCTGCTAAGTCACAACCAAGGCTGAGCTCAGCTTGTCTTAATGGGACAGCCAGCGTATTGGTTATGGTAACTATAACCAAAACCTCAAAAACCAGCTGTCTCCATGTTCCACCTGAGCAACAAGCATGCAAAGAAGTGCCTTAGTATCACCTTCTGCAATATCAAGCTCAGGCAGGAGGATTTCCTGAAATATCTCGAAGTGGTTCTGGATTGCAGCCTCACATACCGCCAACATCTGATGGAGACTGCTGCCTAGATAACAGCTACGAGCAATGTAGTTCACCAACTAACCAGGACCAGGTGGTGAGCAGATGCTCACACCTTACAGTCAGCCACGGCCTTTGTCTTCTAAGAAGCTGAATATTGTGTGCCAAAATGGGCAATACATACAAAGTTTATCAACACGCATTTGAACACTGCTATGAGAATTGTCACAGGAAAGCTGAAGTTAACACCAACAGTCTGGCTTCCTGTCCTAGCACATACCTTATTACCATCCCTCAAAAATTGAAGCAGCAATAATACAAGAATACGATAACAAACCCAGTCTCGCCCACCTATGAAGATCTCCAACCTCTCTGCTCGAGATACCACCTGAAGTCCAGGAACCCCTTCTGGTTAGCAGCCAAAGCTCTTAAAACCTTGGGTCTGTCAACAAAAGACAAGTAGCAGAGGCTGTGGGAAAATGGCGGGGGCAACAATCAAGACCTGATCACGGATCCTACAGACCAATCACTGGGCTTCAGCATGCCATGTAAGATATGGATTACAACAAACTGCATCAGAACCTCACACGGGCATTGGAACTGCCTACTACACAAAAGGAAAATGAAGGTTCACCTGATATGTGAATATGGAGAAGACATTCACACCATGGAATATCTAGTGAACCACTGCCCTTGAAGATCTTCCTCCGGAGGGACAGCCCTGCTTCAATTTATGTCATCAGAAGCCACAGAGTGGATGACAAATTTGGATGGCAACCTTTAATGGTGCTTTGCATGTTGCCATATGAAAGAAGATTATTTTGCAGTGACGTCTTTATGTACTTCCCTCTTGGTTCATGTCTGATGTGAGATATGAAGTCATCTCTAACATGGGCATTGAATCCTACTCTTATTTCCTGTTCCAAATACAGAGAATTAAGGCCCCAATCCTGCAAACACTTCAGCATTAATTTAGGTGCTTAACTTTATGCTTTGAAGTCAATGAGATGACTTACCTGCTTAGAGTTCAACATATTAGTGTTTGGAGGATCAGAGGTATATCAGATATTAGCGCTGTGTATAGATCCTGGTAAATCTTGAGGTTCAGTGGAACCACTGTGTTCCTAACAACTTGGATATAGGCTGTACGGCATACTCTCACTACTAAACATTTTTTTTTATACAGGACATGTACACATTAATTTATGCTGCAGTCTTATTTACTTTATTCTGATTTTTGATATTTAATTATTCATTCTGGACCAGTTCTCAGTTTGCACTACTATGCAAAGATAAGGAAGAATGGAGAGTTTCTTTCCACTGGGGTTTACATCACCATGCTCTCCAATTAATTCAAGTTTTTCATTAATCACACTGTTTTTCTAGAGTGAAATGGTGGGAAAAAACCCACCTGGGTTTCCTTTGTAGAAAAATCAGGACCTTGATTCTGCAACCCTTACTTGCGTGAGTAGACTCAGTGAAGTCAGTGACTGTGCTTGTGTGTGTAAAAACTACATGGGTGAGTAAGGATTGCAAGACTGAGCCAATCTGGGATTTATTTTTTTAATTACAGGATTATGAGTGAACTAATCAGTTGGCAGAGTTTATGCTGATGGAATCAATACATGTCTCGTGAAGAACTTTGACCAAAAATTTGAAACCTTCCAAGCATTTGTCTCATGTTCCACACTTTCAGCCGCAGGAAATGGTAACATAGCTAACAATGTCTTTTCTAGTGGAAGATGCTATGCATGATTATTTTTTTTAAACACAAATGAAATGTTTATTTCAAGGTAATTATCCTCTGGAAATTTTTGACATAAAACTCTCATTAAAGATTTCACAAAGAAGCAGGGACAGTATCACCCAGTCCATAAAATGTTGTAGAATTTTATTGACATTTTACCTCTGCATAAAAATTAAAATTTCAAAAAGTCAAAAGAACTAAAATAGATTATTGAATAAATAAAAGAGTTAAAAAAGAAAAGCAGGAGGATTTGGATGCTTGCCAACAAAGGACACCACTGAAAAGCCATCAGTATCCTCTCAAGCTTTTACAGGTTTCTGACATGACAAAATTCCCACTTCGAAAAAAAATGCAGCACAAACCATTGATTCAATCTTCATTTAAGTAAAACACTCTCTTGTCTGAATCATGATTATGTCCCCCAGTGTGAATTACTCACCCAGTTGTCCTTTGATTACTCAGATGTCCCAGAAACATTTTAGTTAAGTAGGCTTGCAGTGCATGTATGTTATTTCTCTAAATGGGGGTAGGGAAACAACCTTTTTCTTTTGGGCATATGTAAATGATTGCAATAGCCCACAGCCTGTAGCTTGAAGTAATGAGTTACTGATAGATAGTCAAAAGCAGCCCAATCTTCATCCAACTATTCAGATTAGTCCTCACTGACATCACAATTGTATCCTGACTTATGCCATGCCTTGGTACTGCGCATTTATGGATATATCTTATCACATTTTAAAGATTCAGGGCTTGATATTTATGTGCCTAATATCATGCACTATCATCAGGATTATATGCAGAAATCAGATAATTACACTACAAATGAATCTATTAGCCATTCGTTGTTATCACCTGATTTTCGCACACAGCTGGTATGCCTAATTTGTCTGAATATCAGGCCTTTAAATAAGGAATGGGCAAATCGACTCTGATTAGCCATAACCAGCTCTGATGTCGGCCCAAACCTCAAGGAATTTTGAAGGTGCAGCTCTGTGTGGCTAATTTTAAGGTTTTGCTAGCCTTTATAAAAGCAAACCATTTAAAAACAATAGCTGTTCAATTGGCATCTTGAATCCCTGCACCTGGCCACATATACATCCTCCCAACTATCCACCCCATCCTTCCCTTTCACGTATCTCCTTTGGCAAGCAGATGCTGGTCAGAAAGTGGTGGGCTAATCTGATAGGGTAAAGCTATTCAGAGCTGGTTTACAGAAGTGGGTAAAGAGCAATACTGTTCTACCCTGAGGAGCTCTCATGCCCCAAGAATTGAACCTTCCTTCCCTCAGAGAATAAACTCTTGATCTGGATGCATTTTTTATTGCCTGCCATTGTTCCCTCTGTTGCCTCATTTCCTCCTCTAGTCCTTTTCTTCACCCATCCTGCCTTCCCTCTTGCTCACACCTGGTGCACACTGTTTTTGCTAACATGCATCACAGAGTCTCAGTGGTGAGTCTAGTGGATAGTTGCAAATCCTGGTACCTACCAAGACCTTCCCAGAACAGATATACCCCAAAATACAGTGGATTGTATCCTCTGCTTTGTCCATTTACATCAGCTGAGAACTTCACACTTTGCAGGTGGAAGGGATGCTCTGGACATTTGATAAGAGCGGACGGACCCACAATGCTGAGATGCCGCCTTTGTGAGGGACTCATTCAGGATGAGTGCACCATACCGGTTTGGAGTGTGCCTGGGTTGGTGCATTTATTTCCTCATTTTCATGAGCAACAAAAAGTTACTTGAAATAATAAAAAATTTTAAAAAATAAAATAAAGGAAAGAACACAAGTAACATGGGAAGATTCCCCCCACCTACTGATTTCTGAAAAGAAAAATATAGGCTGTCTTGCTTATTACTGCTGTCAAGTGTTTAAGCTGTCCTCCTTCCAGTGTATTTGTGCTGCACAATGCGCCTGTGGAGTGGTGATATTAGATGTTATCACTATTCCCTGTTGTGTCTGATTGCTTAAGCAGCAAGTGACCAAACATCCTCTTTCACCTGTGCTCCGTTATTGGAGGAGAGGTCACTAGGCTTTCTCCCTACTACCCCACATGACTCTGTTGCCCAAATGGAGTTCTCACGTGAGGTGATTATTTGTTCTGGACGTGATTAACTGAGGATTTGCATCGGGTCTCCTGGATTCTGTATTGCTGTCAATCTGAAAGGATATTTTCAGCGGATATAACCCTCAACTTCACAAAATCTAGTGTAGACTTTGTGGAAAGAAAGCTTATTCTCCAGGTGAATTTTCTCAAGTTTACTCACCTCCACATAAAACACCTTCTCCATTTTTCAAACATTTCCTGGTTGCTTATCTTTGGTGGATGGCTGATATTTCAGAGTTATGTATGCACTAAAGTAATTTCAGATCCTTTATAATAAAGCTGAGGAAACACTAACAATGAAAAGCCAATGCTCCCACTGGCCCATTAGCAATTCTTAGCTCACAGATGAAGGGCTGTATCATCCAAAACTGTTCACTAAAACTTCATTTAAAATTAATATTATTTAAATCAGAGAGGAATGAGTGATGCTCCTGGCTTCTATCACCTCTTCTTCAATGAGAGCCATTAATTAACAGCTGTCCCTCACCACATAATCCTATTTGTGAGATCCAGACAGATTCAGATGTATAGCTCCCATTGATGCTAACATGAGCTGTGCATACAGATCTCGGAGGATGTCTGGCCCAGAAAATGAGTCACACCTCCACCACAAATCGCACAATGGAAACCTCTTCAAATATGAAAAATGATCATTTGTGCTTGTTTTCTTAATGCTGAATACAGTATCAATCAGGCCATTATGAATCAGTTCTTTATTTATGAACATAGGACTCAGAAGATAAGCAATTTGATCTTTTTAACTTAAAAGTAAACTTTTTTTTTCAAATCCAGATTACACAGCAACAAAAAAATACATAACACAGAGGGCCAAATATCCAAAGGATGGCAGGGGATTGATTGCATGATTATTAACATATATTCAAAATAGTGGGACCAAATTTTTAGTATCCCATGCAATAGATGAGCCACAGTGTCCAGGCGCCTATTGTATAGGCAAAACCCTGAACTCTGGAGCCACTTGGTATTCCTGGGAGTCTTACAGATGAGTCTGGATTCAAATATCTCTCTGTTACATTTTGCATTCATAATTGTTCACAGCTCTCTCGATTTCAAACTGAAATTATATTAGTGGGAATGGGTATGGAAGAGGGAAGAAAAAATGCCTCATCCTCTGGTTAAGCTCTGCTCAGTGTGGAACATGAAGAGAGGGGAAACAAGTTCTGTCACATCACCATTCCAAACTCTGCCCACTTCATCCCCGGTGCAGACAGGAGCCAATCCAGTGACCAGTACAATTTAGACCCACCTCAGGGCTAGTCTACACAAGCTAATAATGAACCCCTCGGGGGTGTTATGCAGCTAGAGATCAATCCTTTCTGCCAGCAACACTGGTTCTGCTGCACCTGGGTATATTCCCATGCCAGGGGAATCCTTAAGGCAGCTTTCTGACACTGCTGGAGAGGCCAAAGGCATAGGTGGGGGTCAGGAGCTGGCCCAAAGGATGCAAGAAGATTTCAGGATGGCCGGAAAAGGAAGCAGAAATCCTTCTAAAATTGTTGCATGTTTCCACTTCCAATTCCCCTCACATTTCAGTACATTCTATACCCTGTCTCAGGGTGAAGGTTGGGGTAAGGTCAAATTGTGTCTGCTTACACCAAGCCTGAATATGGCTTATTAAGACCACTCGCATCAATAGAATTATACCTGGGATGAATTTGTCCTATCGATTTTTTAGAAACAAGAAGCTAAAAAATTCCGAAAAGCTTTAAGGCTTTCTAATATATTTGAGAACGTTGCTGTGTTTTTGCCCAGGAGAAAAAAAACAAAAACATCTTCATACTTGAAGCAACAAAACTGTGTTTCTTCTATTAATGAACAGTAAAAGCTTGTCTGGGGGGGAAATCTAGTGATTAGATTTCAACCGCGTATTGCTTCCAAACGTAAAGCCATTTTGCCTGAGACAATATTAAGATGCTAGGATGCAAAGTTTGATCATTAATTTTGGCTAACACTACACATTAATGCTGCTGCTGCAGCCTTAGATGTTTTCTTCCCCCCCCCCCATTTTAGACAGCCTTAATGATGCTTAAAGCCAATTCTAATTGCTGAATCATATCACTCTCCACCTTCTCTAAAATGCTTGGGGCAAAAGAAATAGTGAAGATTAATGACACACGTATAATTAGAAGAAAATGTACAAATCTTTTGTTAATCATTCAGAAATAATTTGATAAATATGAATTTCTGAAAAGCTCACAAAATAAAAGATGATAAAATGAGTGCTGCAGCACACAGCTGAGCTCAGCTACAGTGCGTGGGGCAGGGGAGAATGGGGATGTATTAACATAACAGAATTCAGCATGGAAGACCATCTGTTTTAATTGAGCAAACTTATTCATACAATGCTTTGCACCACTAATCTTGTTTAGATTAATGTTAATGTTCTATTAAAAGGTAGTTTATCATCTCACAATACTGAGTTAAAGTAATCAAACACATAGCACTATTCTGCAGCTTATATAGAGGCAGAAAGCTAGATCATTACTGGGCTATTGATCTTCCTACAACACAACTATTAGGCTGGGAGCCTTTGTTGAAAAGTAACCAGGGTTCCTCTTTTTGTGTTATGGGTGAGTACACAGATGGAAACTTTTGTTTTCTTAGTTTAGAGAGGTTACTCTGCAAAAGATTTGTAATTATGTGTTTGGAAAAATACAGGAATGATCTTTGGGCTGTTGATGTCTTTCAAGTCATAAAAGGGTAGAATACGCATCGTGTGTGCATTTTCTGTGATAGCTTATGGCGGAAAAACATTCAATCTTTCCCTAGCCTGTGCATTTAATGAGAAAGCAAAAAGTTGAGCATTACTTGGAAGCATGCCTATCATTAAAAACACAGTCAGAAGGGTAAGCCAAAGGAATCATAGCAAGTGCCGTGTCTGTGCTGCAAAGCACATTTAAGCGTTGAACCAAAACAATAAAAATGTAGGAGGCACCTGTATTTCTTGCTGAACCCAATTTTTGCAAATGTGGTGGATCCTGAAAATGTGCTCCCTCATAGTCCCGCACAGGAGAAGACTGGTACCTAAAGATTTATGGGTATTATTATGTGTTTTCCTTTATGTAACAGGACTATCCTTGCAGCAGCCAATAAATAGAGTGATTTGATAGGTGGGGGCTAGCATCAACCAAGAGGGAAGTAGCTCATTGACAAAGCAGCCATCAGGAAGCAATATGTTTACAAAAAACCAGGGGTATCGATGGAAAAAACATTTAACTTTAAGCACATGTAGATTCCTTGGGATCACACACACACACCCCTAAAAAGTTAGGCACATGCCTAAATACCTTGCTGAATTGGGGCTTATACGAGGAAGATAATTTAGAGTGTGACTCATTTTTCCTTTCAAGACAGAAATGTCTTTGGAAATATGTGAGCTAGCTACATGGACAATGAACCAATGCATTGTATTTACACATGACAAATTATGCATTCATCCATTGTTTGAAAGTTTGGAATTCACTGTTGGTGGTAAACTTTTTACTAGAACACACAGATGGTCCTGCCTGATCTTGTTAATGAAAAAACTCTCACACAGCTACAAAAACAGACGTGATCATCTGTTTTTCAATATTCTGGAAAAAAAAATCTACAGAGGTGTAAGGTGCTATACAAATGAGAATAATTAGCTTGTGCCATCTGTGGACATTAAAAAAAAGGAGAGTATCTGTATTCCTATGTTTTATAATGATAAGCTTTATATCTCCAGCAAAGTACGCAGTTAATAACTTTTCAATTTATAGTGACCTTCTGCTCTAATTTACTTAAGGAACTATAATACTAGCAGCCTCTCACGCCTTTTCACCTTATAATTAGCAAGTAATAAAAAATGCCATTAAAAAGTAATAAGTCTGTAGCTGTCTGACAATCCACTGATTAATTTTGCAGATTGTAAAGCACTTTGGAACTTACTTGGCTGAACCATCAGTTTTATCCAATTGTCAATTTGCTGGGGAACATTGTTCATGAGTGACCAAGTCTTCTAGCACATCTATCAGTAACTGACACCGGTGGGATGTATGAGCAGCCATTGGATCCCAGTCATTGATAACACTATCTGAGGACACAATAATGCTTTCATGCATGGGCTTTTGTACTGATTTATATTTTGTCCTTGCACATGGGGATATTTTACTCCTCTGCTCTTTGATATGGGAGGGTGGGTACATACAATACAAGGCAGTGTGATAAGCTGATGATAAATGCAGAATCTGCCCAATGCACCAGCATCAGGGTGTGGTTGGTATGCGAGAGTATTAATGTTTATATATTCAGTGAAGGGGCATTAGAAATAAATTGTCAATGTCTAGGTTCTACTAAAACCAGGTCCCTCAAGGGACACCTAGAAACAAGGGATGTGCATGAGTCAAATTCAGATGTGTGTTCCATTACATTTGGAGCAATTGGGCTGCCGAGGCACTGAAATCTTCAAAGCACAGGTCTGGTTGTCTCTCTCTTTACCTCCTGCCTCACCTCTGGTTGTCAGGGTGCCATGGGTCATCCCTACATTCACTCCCAGGGTGAAATAAAACTCTCTGAATAAAAGGCCTATATCCTTAGCCACATGAAGAGTTTGAGAACTTGTAAGCCAAGCCAGAGGACACTCCCCCAATCTTTATTGAAAGGAAGGGAACCTAAAGCCGCAGTACTGCAAGTGGACTCCTGCACCCATGCAGAGCCCCTTGGAGTTCAAGTGTGTCTGTGGGGATTCTTTGCTCCCCCTCTGTCTGGAGAGGGTTAAAGGATGGAAAGGGTTTACCAGGTCAAATGCAGTCAGGTCTTTTGGAAGAAAAAGTAGGGAGCATGGTAACTAGCACTCTGCTACTTCAACCTGGTCTCTCATCTGGCCTGGACCAGGCTGAGCCAATGGAACACCAGTAGGAATGCAGAGCTTGGATCACACACACATCATCGGAATATCAGACTTAGAACACTCAGAAAGAGTGTTCATTTTCATTCCCACCCATTGTAACAACAGACTGTCATGTGGAACAAATTCTTCCTTGTGCCATTCAGCTTCTCTCTCTGAGGTGTAATTCTGAGGTGCCATCGTATGAATGGTTTTCACTTCATATTAAATGAAAACAAATAGTATGCAATGAAAAAATGCCAGTACTATGAAATGTGGAGAACAAGAATGCCATTGCTTTTGTGAAGCAACAGTAACATGGTTCACAATTCTGTATTCAGGCACTGGGTCATATATTGTTCACCTGAGGACAATTGCACATACCTTTCAAATTCAAAAAAACCACCCCCAAACCCAGATTTTTTTTCTTTACAGCATACGTTTTCTACACAAATCTTCACGGTGGACCATAAACACTGGTACAGGAGTCACTCAATACTGCATTTCATTTATGAATTAACATTACCATTATTTTGTTAAGAGCTGAGAGTGTGCTCCATGTTGTACAACGCAATACAAAAGACAAACTCCTTGCCCCCCCAAATTTACAACATATGGATTACAATATAACATGGTTACTGCTTACCTTACAATCCTAACATGCATTTTTATAAACACATGTACAAAAACCAAACCCAACCAACCAACCCAGTCTGGATTCCCCCCCCCCAGCCATTCCCCCACCCTCCTCCACCCCCTCTGTTACACAGGTTTTACCACAGTATAACTCTATTGTTATCCATGGTGTTACACTGACAGTAAAGCCAGGATAATGAAATAGATAATTAGGCACAAAATCTTTATGACATAAACAAAATTGGGGACTTTTTTATGATACCAAGGTTCCAATCTTGAAGTCCTGACACAGGTAAAACCCCCACTGACTTCAGTGGGAGTTTTGCCAGGGTAAGGTGTGCACAATTTAGCATTAATATGGCTGCTTCTATATCCTGATTGGGATTTGAGCAACTGTAATAATAGTACACCCACCCAATGTGTTTAGAAAACACTGGTTGGCCATGATGGGCCAGACTAACTTGATAATGGAATGTTTGCCTTTAAAAGTTCCAAATGGGGCAGGCCTGGTTTATAATACAGATCTCTTCCTTGAGCCTCCTCTTGACATGCATCACTCAACTTCTAGGCATCCCATAATCACCTGGAAGATCAGTCATCCTTTGCTGTGCTGGCCCTCGGATATAGAACTCTTTGACCCTGGCATCCATCTCTTCCCTCTGTTGGTCCATCTTTCCTTCTAAATTATTGTCATTGTTGATCCCTTCCACTGATTTTATTTGGTTGAAATTTAAGGTTTTATTTCTTTTTAATATAATATTGTACAGTATTATATTTTATTTTACTGCACAGCATCTTGAGTCCCCGGGTGAGCTGATCTTTAATTTATTATTATTTCACCTTTTTAAAAAATATGCTTGTGTTAGGTGTTAAGTGGCTTAGCATTAGTCTGAGATGACCGGGTAGAGCTCGTACATACCACAATCTTCTAAGTGCACTCAAGAAGGCAAATTGACTCACAACGTCATCATCTTAAAATAGGAAGTCACGAGAAAGGAAAGAGTTCTGTTATACAAAGACAAGATATTCAATATAGTGCTCTAATGTAACTCTTTTCAGTTCAAGTATGTCACTGAATGTACCATGCAATTAAATGCCCATATGAAATTAAAATACTAAAAGTCAGATGCTTTCTGCTATATTGTTAAAGAACCTCATAAACATCAGTGGTTTTTATTGCATGCACACTTTAGCTTGTAGAGATACCAAGAAACATTTGATTCTAATGGGAAAATGATGTTCACTTCAGAATTGGACTGGCCATTAGTATCCCACCTGAGTGATGTTTTCATGGAAGTCTGAATTGCTGTACACACTGAACTGCAAGGACTACAAAGATATTTTAGTTTCTATGTTGTTTTAAATGTCAGCGAGACGGAGCAATTCATGCGTTATTCAAAAACATAGCACGTAAAGGCTTCGTGCCTCTTAATACGGGCAGGCGTAGGCAATTTTTATTTTAGTTCAGTTTTTTGGCAGTAGAAACTCAAAAGTCCATTTGCCAGAATAGTTCCACCCTCCTTTAGATACTTTAGTGGAGTTTAACCATTAGGGTCTCTTTCTACCAATGAATGGTCAGAGAGTTGGACTCATCTAGGCTGTGGAGCAGAGAAGAGCGGCAGAAGGGGTTGGAAGAGCTGTGGAAGCCTGGATCCTCTCCGACATCTCTCTGGAAATGGGCTTCCATGGCAAGAGCATTTGGCAGATTCTTGTAACCTACCTCCCCGCATTGCTTCTGCGGTGGGGCCTCCTAACACCACTGGTCACAGGAGCAGTTGATCCAGACATGCTACAGGCTCAGCAAACACCTCACTAGCCTACTCTCTGTGCTCTCTCTGCACACAGATCAGATATGTGAGCATAGCCCCCCGAATAAACCCACCAATGCCCCCACCGCTCCCCCACCCCAGAGAGTGTACAGGCAGTCCTCGACTTTATGACGTTTGACTTAAGATGAACAGCACTTACAACGTTCCTGAATTGACACCCTGATTTGACTTACGGCCATTGGTTTCGACTTTACGATGCTCTGTCCCACAATGAAGTGGATTGCGGTTCTGAGTTACAACGTTTCGACTTATGATGCAATTTTCAGGAACCAATTGTGTCGTAAGTCTGAGAACTGCCTGTATAGCCTTTTACTGAATGAAGGAACAGGTGGAAAGACCAACCAAGGGAGTGGGAAGAGGCATAGGTGCCTTTTTACTTTTACTTTTCCCCTGGAGTGCTCCACCCTGCTCTACCCTGAGGCCCCGCCTCTTTCCTCAAAGCCCCGCCTTCAGTCCACCTCTTACTGCCCCTGCTCCTCCAAGGCCCTGCCCTCCCACTCTACCCCTTCCCCCAAAGCCCTGCCTTCACCTGGCCTCTTCCAGACCTCGCTCCGCCCCCTCCCCCCAAGGCCCGCCCTCACTCTGCCTTTTCCTTTTCCGCCACTCCACCCTTCCCTGATGCTCCTGCCCGCTCACTGCTCTCTGCCTTTCCACAAACCCCTCCCCGAGCCGCCAAACAGCTGTTTGGTGGTGCCTCCAAACTGCTGATCAGCAGTGCCACTGAGCAGCTATGCCTGGTGGGTGCTGAGCACCTACTAGTTTTTTTTTCTGTGAGTGCTCCAGCCCTGGAGCACCCACAGAGTCGGCGCCTATGAGGGGATGCATGCCAAAAAGAGAGAAAAGTTCAGGTGGTGTATAGTAGTTGTGGTATGGTAAAGTGTCTGATTGTGGGAAGAGGAGTAAATGGTGTTGATTGCTGGTGACACACCTTTTCATTCCTTTTGTGGCTTAGTGTCAGGCATGTTGTATCTGCGACATCTTCCACTCATTCACAAGGTATTTCTTGAGTGTATGAATTAAAACTTCAGTGCTTCCCAATGTCTTCTAAGCCGAATAACCTTATTAAAACAACAGGGTTTATCTCACATGATTTCCAAATCTCCTGGTCTTTGCCAATACAATACAGGCCTGTTGTAGACACTCGGGGCCAGATTGTCAAGAGACCGGAGCTCCAGCAGCTCCTGCTGTGTCACTTCTGTCACCTAAGTGAGGGTCAGATTTTCAAAAGCGCTCCGTGTTCCATTGTGACCTACATGGCCAGTTGTTCAAAAGAGCTCAGGCCCCAGTGTCCTGAGTTCTTGCGAAAAACCTGGCCACTAAATTAGGTGCTGGAATGGGAGCTGAGCGCTTTGAAAATCTGGCCCCCAACTGTGGGCACTGAGACCTTCTGTAAATGTAGCCCTGGTTGTGAAGGCTGAGCCCCTTCTGAAAATCCTGACCCTAAACCAGAGAAGGAAGAAAAAGAGCTTTCAAGCTAGTCTGAAGATGGGAGTTTGTCTTTCCGAAGAAGTGGGTTGTAGCCCACGAAAGCTTATGCTCTAATAAATTTGTTAGTCTCTAAGGTGCCACAAGTACTCCTGTTCTCTTTCCAAGACAGTTTCTGCCAGGCAAAGCCGACATAGGCTTAAATGGTGTGTTTTTCAGCCTTGGAAATGTTAACAAGATTTTAGTGTTTGATTTGGGGCTTCAAATGAATGAAAACAAAATTATGGGATTTTCATGTGTGGTATTGAACACATACACTTTTGCAAAAGAGATTTGTGTTTTGTAAATTATACCCTTTAGCCATATCACTAGTCATTAGCCTAATTTAAATTTCAATAAGATTCTAAGCTTCTATCATTAAAACTAACTCGCTCTTCACTAGGAAGTTGCAATCCAGACGGTGAGGTGAGAGTGATATTATGAAGTCAGCCTATGATTAAATCCAACTTTTATTTAGCGCACCTCCTTGTTCTCCCCTGCAGTGATACAAAAGCAGCCCTTTTCTGATGGATAGCATGTCAGAGGGTCCCTTTTTAAGTGTCCCACAGGCCATTCGCAGCCTGCTGTTTCAGCTAACTGCTGTCTGTCATGTATTGCTAAGATTTATAAAGACACCGCAGGGATCATCTTACAAGCACCTTACTTACAATGTGCTCCAATGCAGACGGTCGGTCCAGGAATTACCTGTGCAAGCGGCAAATGTAATCCTTAGAACCAAATTCAGAAAGAAGCTTTCCTACTGTATTATCCTTTGATTTATCTTTGTATGCTTCATGTTATGGGAACAGAAAGTTGCAATCACAGGAGCTGGGTGCTCATCTAATGTGAGGCAGAGGAGGAGGACTAAGGACAATATGCCTTCCATTGAAGCCAATAGGCCAGGCTCTTCTCTACGGCAGCTCTTCTACCACTGGAATGGCACTGGCTGGATCTTCCCCAGGAATAAGGAGTATTCCAGTGATACAGAGGGTGCTGGAGGTGAGGATGGGAAGGAAAGGGGTGAATTGGCAGTGAAGGATGTGGCTGGAACAGACTGCACTCCAACTATTCTTGGCAGCACAGCAGCCCATTGGGGGCTGTAGTTAGCTGCTCTAACCTAGAGCAAGCAGCTCTCAGCAGGGCCCAGTATTTGGGAGCTGAAATGGTGGCTTTGCTCCATCCCCTTTTCTAAGGCTAGGTCTACGCGACGGGGGGGGGGGGGGGGGTCAACCTAAGATACGCAACTTCAGCTACATGAATAGCGTAGCTGAAGTTGCGTATTTTAGGTTGACTTACCTGGCTGTGAGGACGGCGGCGAGTCGACCGCTGCCGCGCTGCCGTCAACTCCGCTTCCACCTCTTGCCGCGGTGGATTTCCGGAGTCGACGGCAGAGCCATCGGGGATCGATTTTATCGCGTCTTCACTAGACACGATAAGTCGATCCCCAATAGATCGCTTGCTACCCGCCGATCCAGCGGATAGTGAAGACGTGCCCTAAGACAGGAAAGGAATGTCACGGAATTTGGACAATTGTCTTTAGTGGGAGCAGGATAAAGCTCCCAGCGTCATCAGAGGAAACAATAAAAATCCCAACGTCAACTGAGAAGATAAAAACATGAAAGTGAAAGAGAAAAGTAAGCATCACGATTTCAGGAGTTGAAGTTATTGGGATTTGTTTTTATCAAGCCTAATCATGGAAAATGAAGCCCCGTAAGTATAATTAGTCAATAACTGATGCTAGGCAGATCGCAAAAAGGAATACAGCTCTCCTACACAGATCTTGACTGTAAAGGCCCAATTCTGCAGAGTGGGCCCTCAGCTTCATGCCCTCAATTCCCCCTCCCACAGGACACATACAACATCTTGCAGGACAGGTAGCATAGAAGACACAGGCCACTAAAAGCTCATTTGTTTAGGAAAGGATGTCCTTATTGCAAGCTTCTGTCTTCCAACAAGTAGCTTTGGAACCACCATTTGTTGCCAATGTAGGCAACAACAGCTTGTGGAAAGATTGTCTGTCCTCTTTGTCTGACTGATTGGGCATATGTATAGGTAAGACTTTACTAGAGCTTTAGATGACAAATGTCTTCTCTACAAAATTGTCTGAAGTGACACAGGATTCCATGGGTTCTAGTTATATATTACAACATTAACAGGATTGATTATGTCATAGAGAACAGTGGGGAATTTTTTTTTAATGTTCATTTAATTGGATATTCTTGTTCTCTTGTTATCTTAAGCACATCAACAATGCCTGTACCACTAAAGATCTACCCGGAATTAAGAGTGCTGCATTTCTTCGATTCTATTCTTGATTGAAACTTATACTAGAAATACCTTTATTCGTAAGAATAGCATATATACCAGAGTACATAAAGGATATGTTATGCTAAATGCTGTCCTGTATATTTGCTTTATGCAACGAGTGAGAGATGTAGATCAAGAATTCTAAATTCCCATCAAATGAAACTGAAGATTAATTGCAAAATCCTTCAAAGTACTTTTGGGGGGGGGGGGGATGGTAAACTGTAAATAAGCATTATGGGACTTTTCCAAATTTCCATAGCCTATAATTAGAGTTACTGAACACTATCAAATCTGAGGCACCAGTCCAAACAAAGAGTTTTTCTTGATTTAAGTTGCATACATAGATATATGAAATTTGTGTAATTATCAACAGTGGTTTTGCCTCCCCGTTTAATTTCAACAGCACTAAATAAAGGCTGTGCAAGACTTTCATATACAGTGGAATAATTAATTGCAAAATCAGAATGCCTACAAGATTAAGCAATAAAATACAAAATGGGAAAATATTCATAAACACAGGATTAAGTAGTTCTGCCCGCAGTCTCAGGATAGGGATGGGCATGCCTTCTCATTTAAAAGGAGGGATGCAACTGGATTTAACTGGATTCAATTTTGAATTTTTGCATACAGCTTAGACAAATTCTCAAGTTCTGTTTTCTAATTACAAACAGGTGTAAACAAAGGCCCCAATCCTGCAATCCAATCTATGGGAGAAGACCCCTTGTGTTTACACAGAGCTTGGTTGACTTCAGTGGAAGTCTACATAGGTGCACAAGTCCACCTGCATGGATCTGATTGCAGGGTCAGAGCTAAAACAGATAATTCCTAGGATCATGGGAACTTCTGGGAAATGTCAAATTCTGCAGAACTTTTTTGTGGGGGAATTTTTGGAAGGCTGTTTTTTTTTCAAGGAAATTCACTCAACCCTGCTCACCTTACTTGTGTGAGTTGTCCCGCGCACCTGGAGTCAATGGGAGTGCTGGCATTGACTTCAATGGGTGTAAGACCCAATCACTACTGTACTTCTCTATTTTAGAGATAAAAGACATTTTACCCCATCAGAACACTTAGATGGGAATCAGGTACTGTAAAATACCCAGATTCTGTGTTCCAGACCTAAGGTAGGAGACTTATGGTTTAATATATAAATTGCATCCATATGCTTTAGTCTGCATCCATATGCTTTAGTACTTTTGTATGCTTTTGTATTTTTCCATAAATGCATAATTATATATGATCATGAAACTAGAAGTCACAGCATTAAAAAAAACTCTCACGCATACAACTGGCAGTGACAATGTTCAGCTTCTATTGTTCTATGGAAAATATTTGCCGCTCTTGCAAAAAATAACACTAATCTGTTCAATAGCTGGATTATTTTAGAATTAGCCAGAACACTTCCTTTTTGTATTATTATTGGTACTTGAATGTTTAATTTCAGAAGTGTGAATCATATAATTAAAGCTCTGTTTTGAGAAATTATGTTTCAAACAAAGCTCTCCAGGCCACAATAAAATACAAAGGGCAAGATGAACAAGTGGCCACCTGCCAGGTACCCCCTCATAGCCTCGGGGCAAACCTACAAGTGTCCCCTGGCCTCAGTTTTCCTCTTGGGTCCCCATGCCAGCTTATCCTCTAGCCCATTAACTTAGTTTATTATCAAAACATAGTGCAGCGAGTCCCTAAAAAAAGTCCCAAAACATAGTCCATATTACCCCCAGTGCATGGAATCCTCAAAACCTGACCTTGTTCTTACCATACCCTGGTGTCTTCTATCACACCTCCATCCCCCTGCCAAGACAACCATCCCAGCCCTTCCTTCTGGGGTGAAAACCCACTCTTCACAGCTGGAACTCCCACAGCCTCTGTGCGGGGTGCATCCCACACTACCCCAGGTTCCCTCACGGTCCTGGTCTCTGCTGCTGCCCCTTCCTTCAGCCCTCTCTAGCCCTTGACTCTGGCTCTCCAGCTTAGGCCCAGCAGGCATCTCCGTCTGCTGCTGCTCCTCTTGCCTTCAGCCCTCTTCAGCCCTCTGCCCCTGGCACTCTGGCCTGGGGATGCCAGCCAGCAGATACTGGGCAACATTGTGGTCCATATGGTAGCCTGGGTGGACTGCTGTAACTTAGACAGGACCCCAGGACTATCTCATAGATTTTAAGGCCAGGAGGGACCATCATGATCATCCAGTCTGACCTCCTGCACATTGCAGGCCACAGAACCTCGCCATCCACTTCTGTAATAGACCCATGCCTTCTGGCTGAGTTACTGAAGTCCTCAAATCATGATTTAAAGACTTCAAGTTACAGAGAACTGACCATTTACTCTACTTTAAACCAGCAAGTAACCTGTGCCCCAGGCTCTAAAGGTCTCTGTCAATCTGATCGGGGGGAAAAATTCCTTCTCGACCCCACATATGGTGGATCAGTTAGACCCTGAGCATGTCAGCAAGACCCATCAGCCAGACACCTGGTAAAGACTTCACTGTACTAACTCAGAGCCCTCCCCATCTAGTGTCCCATCTCTGGTGGTTGGAGATATTTGTTACTAGCAGACACAGATGGGACACATGCCACTGTAGGCAATCTCATCATAGCATCTCTTCCATAAATTTATCAAGCTCAGTCTTGAAACCAGAGTTTTGCCCCCACTGTTCCCCCCGGAAGGTTGTACCAGAACGTTACTCCTCTGAGGGTTAGAAACCTTTGTCTAAATTCAAGCCTTATCTAAGTTACACTGAGGGCCTCTCCAGACCCCGGAGCTTCCCAGGATCAATAAGGATCAAGGGTGGCTTAAAACCACAATGCCTACCCTTTCCCCTATCATCAGGCTGCATGTTCTGTGCTGCACCTCTTAGAGAACAGAATTGCACCCAGAATTTTTTTAAAGAGTAAACCTATCTTGTTCCTGTATTATTCATATTGCTGCAAAGAAATCTCTACCATTTTCTTCAGGCCCTGCCCCCAACTAGAGATTTTCAGAAGCATCTTTAAGGAGAAATAAATGAACAACTAGCCAAAAAATTGCTGTCACAATATTTTAAAATTTTACATTGCAAAATGTGCTTGACTCAATCTTTTAGGCTCAGATTTTCAAAGGAACCTAAGGGAGTTAGGCACCCAATTCCCATTGAAATTCATTGGGATTTGGGTGTCTAAATGACTTACCTCCTTTCAAAATCCCAGCATTAACTATCTGTCAGATGAAATTATTTCTCAAAGTTATATGTAAGAAAAAATGGAATATAAAATTGCTTATCCCATATTTAAGATAGGGTCACAACCTTCTCTGCATATGGCAAGCAGACCAGCTGAATCAGTCTTACAGCTGCTTTTTGGCTTTGGCCTCTTGACACCCAGGTTATCACAAGACACATTTTATGGAAAGCCACATGCCAGTCGTGTCATTACATTCAAACAATATAATGGCCTGATGCAGCGAAGTTAACCTAAGATACCTGACTTAAATTTGAGCAGCTGGCAAATAGAGGTATCATCCAACCTCTCAAACATACAGGCGTTTTTGTAAGTGAACTGTTTCTACCAACAAAAACAAAT
This sequence comes from Terrapene triunguis, assembly GCF_002925995.2. Lineage (NCBI taxonomy): Eukaryota > Metazoa > Chordata > Testudines > Emydidae > Terrapene > Terrapene triunguis. The sequence continues at coordinate 8,828,709 of NW_020664481.1, forward strand.
CCCTTATTTAAAACATACTAAATGATAACAGCACATGCTTTCCCTTTTTCGTTTATTACACTTGACAGTTCTACCATTGCAGAGCTACTATATGACTAAACCTTTACAAACTAACTAGATCAGACCCATGGTAATGGAGGTCTGTTTATACTGTATAAGTCAACTAAATCTTCTACTCAGGATGTTGATATATTTCGCTAAATATTTGGGTACCATCTCTAATAAATTTTCAGTTCTCAGGAGCAGATTTGTAGCACAGTGTATGTGGAAATGAGAGTTAGCTGTCAGCCTAATTCTTGTCCAATCCACACAAAATGCATCTCTGAGCTAATAACTGGGCCATCTTTCTTTCTTCCTTCCTTCCTTTCAGAACTGTAATAGGGAGATGTTCTGAGTTTTCACATGTTAGGACAGATTAACCTTGGCATATATTTGTCCTTATGGGACTTCATACTACCATGACTGAAAAAACCCAGCTGGATACCACTTGGAGAACTTATTAAGACAGAGATAGCCCTAAGAATCCTTCCTTATGCAGGCAGGGTAAGACACAACACCTAGACAAGGAGATGTCTAGCATAATGCAATCAGCGGGCTGTGACGTTTCACTTCATATTCTGTGTGAAAATATGCTTATGCTATGAATATGACATAACTGAGATGTAATTTATGCAAGATGGCTCATGTGAGATATCGTTGGAAAGGTTATGATTTACTGAATGCGATTATCCAATTACTATGCCTGTTTCATTTATGTATCTGAAGTTAAGAATATTAACTATGTATCTGCAGAAGAGAAGAGTGAGCGGAGATTTGATAGCAGCCTTCAACTACCTGAAGGGGGGTTCCAAAGAGGATGGAGGTCGGCTGTTCTCAGTGGTGGCAGATGACAGAACAAGGAGCAATGGTCTCAAGTTGCAGTGGAGAAGGTCTAGGTTGGATATTAGGAAACACTATTTCACTAGGAGGGTGGTGAAGCACTGGAATGGGTTACCTAGGGAGGTGGTGGACTCTCCATCCTTAAAGGTTTTTAAGGCCCGGCTTGACAAAGCCCTGGGTGGGATGATTTAGTTGGTGTTGGTCCTGCTTTGAGCAGGGGGTTGGACTAGATGACCTCCTGAGGTCTCTTCCAACCCTAATATTCTATGATTCTATGATATGTATTTCAAATGTGTTACTGTAGTTGTCACCCCCAACCAGCACGTCAGGTACAACAATGGAAAAGCCAGTCAGGACTAATGGGCCATTAGCAGAGACAATGGACTATGAAAGAACTTAGTTTTCCTGTGGACACTGGAGACAGCCTATGAGCAATGGCTGCCACAGCCATGCAGAGACATGGGTCCGAGTCACCTGGTACTGGACACCACTCCTCCCATTTTGGGACACTAGTGGTTTTCCACTAGAAGACAAAGGGTTCCCACCTTACACAAGAGCTATATAAGGCAGGGGAGTGACATCTTCATGGTTCTCCTCTGCCTCCCCACCCAAAGAGACACTGAAAAACACCTGGAAGCAAGAACTGAACTGAGGGGAGAAGGGTTGAGCCCAAGCTGGAAGGTTTCAAGCTGGAGACCAGTGCATCTGCTTTTCAAGACTTTCTGTAATCTGCCTGCAATAATATCTAGGGTGAGAAATTACTACTTGTGTAACCAATTTCTTTAGTGAAACAAGCTTAGTTTGTGTGTTTGGTTTTATTTTCTAAGTAATCTGCTTTGTTCTGTTTGCTACCCCTTTAACCACTTAAAATCTGCCTTTTATAGTTAATAAAATTTGTTTTGTTTATTATTAAACCCAGTTTCTGTAATTTCTAATGGGGGGGAGAGGGGAGAAATTGTGCATACCTTCCTCCACATTGAGGGAGGAGGCGAATTTCCTAATATACCTTTGGGTCTGCACTCCAAGGGAGGTGGACACCTGAGTGCTGGGGCAAGTCCCTTAAGCTGAGCCCTCCCAGAGCTTATCTCATTGTCTGTATTGTTCTGCAGTTGGGTGTGGCCCTGCCTGTGTGTGTGCTGGAGGAGGCTTAATAGTCTGGCTCAGCAAGACAGGTAAAATGGGGGCCCAAACTGGCAGAACAGGCGAGCTCAGTGGTATCTCAGCACATCAGGTGGCATCTCTAAGGGGGGCAACCCATTACACGGGCATCCATACTTGAATTATTAAAACTGGTTTTATTAGGTTATCACCAAAGCGCCAATAGCAGCGTTTGTTCCTTATCTTTTTCTCGGGGATGCTAAATAATCCCCTTTATGGTTTTATTGCTGCTACTGTGGTTCCTTTGACACTGAGAACATTGATTTTTTAAAACAATACTGTATGTGCTCTGCAACGGTGCTTTGCTACCATTCAATGGCAAATACACCAGCTGCAGAAATCAATTACCTGCAATATCTCTTTGCTTACGTTGCCACTGCATCTAGCAACAGGCTCTGTTGTGGCTCCGTTTTCAACCTTCCTAAAAGTCACAACATTAATACACTGTGGCTAGATTTAAAAAGGGGACAGATAATTCTCTAAGCAATAATTTCCCTTTGCTGAATTAAAAACGAAGGGCAGGGTGGGGGCTTTGGGGATTGTATCGGTCAAAGGATTGGTAATGGGATAAAGAGTCCTTCATATCTCATTTTCCAGGTCATATCCAGGCTGGGTGAGCAGTGACAGAAAGCTGGTAACACCTTATCCCTATTCAGCACAATGACCATTGAAGGGAAATCAGTTTTCACACCACAGTCGGCACTAATCACTAACCTTCAGGGTGGCTTCAATAGAAAGGGCCTGGAGAGTGAACTAACCTCAAGGTGATCTCTGCAGAACACGGAGGTGCATCATGAGGAAGCTTTAATCACCGTTACCTGTGATGGCCTCATTCTGTGGTTAGAAAACCTACTTCCTTTCCCCAGAGCTGTCAATCTGGCACCTTTCCCCAGCAATAAGTGCACAAAGTGATAAAAGAAAAAAATAACTGAGGAAAGAAGTGAAATACCAATCTGATGGCAGAGATTGTTTAGGTCACAACTGGATGTGACAAACTCCTTTCCCTTTACTCTGAGGTGGGAAGGGATAGCTCAGTGGTTTGAGCATTGGCCTGTTAAACCCAGGGTTGTGAGTTCAATCCTTGAGGGGGCCACTTAGGGATCTGGGGCAAAATCAGTACTTGGTCCTGCTAGTGAAGGCAGGGGGCTGGACTCGATGACCTTTCAATGTCCCTTCCAATTCTAGGAGATATCTCCATTAATTTATGAGGTTAGGAAACCCATGTCTCTCCCGCCCCATAACTGTAAGAAAGATTCATGCCACTTCTATTGGTTTTAAAATATCCAGAGGTGTTTCTGTCTTACCTTCTTCTTAAGAGATACAAACTCTTTTCTCTCTTTTTTCGGTGACGCTTGCATTTTCACAGGAGGTGGTAGAAATGGAAATAATAATAAAAGACTAAAGGAGTGGGGTATCGGGAGCTTTGTAACCAAAACCAGGAGAAATAAAGACACCTACAGTGAAAGGCATATGCCTCTTCGGTCACCAGTATGACTAGTCAGTGTACATATTCATTAGTATATTTTGTGCTGATTCTACTCTCACTTATACCGGTTTTGCACCTGTGTATTTCCATTGACTTCACTGATATTATCCCTGATTTAAACCAGGGAAGTGAAAACAGAATTATGCCCTCCCTGTTTGCATAGCATCAGCAGACTCAGGTCTGCAGTAGCCTCTACAGGAGCTGCCTCCTCCTCTACAGAGAGGAATGGATTACCAACAGAGCTATCAGCCTTGCCTCATGACAGATACCAGAAGACTCTGCAGAGCACAGTTCCATGACACACAGGGCTCCGTGACACGTTGCTTGGGCTCTTGGCAGCCCACACTCAGCCCGGGGAGGAGAGGAGAGGAAGGCAAGGACTGGCCCCTAAAACTGGTATTTCTGAGTAGCCAATTCGATGACACTCAACCTATATTTTTGTACCAGAAATATGGTAACACCAATTGATGTATATCACCGGTGAAGTGCTTTGGGATCTTCCGAGCTGAAGAACAATCTATCAATATATACATGTCTATTATTAGTACTAGTCTGTAACCTAGGTGCCACCCTACTGAAATACTACCTTAACAAATCTGAAAATTATTTTACTGTGTAAACAGTTGGTTAGAATATTCAGCATCAAAGTTCCTATTCTGATTGGTTAGAAAGCTAGAAAGCTGACTGGACAGGAATTGTGCAGAATCAATCTTAAAGCTGTAATGACTTTATACCTTTTCCCATTCTTATTACATTCCATGTCACAACAATCCATTTCACAACAATTAATTTGTTTTCATTGCAATATGTATTACAAGATTAAGACACCAGACTTTAAGCGGTCCATATATTTTCTGAATTATAGAAATGGGCTGCTCTGCTTTGAGCTTATCCACATTCTGTAATTTGTTTGGTTAGCCAGTCCACTTCTCTGTTTACAACCTCTGTAACCTTTATGGAAGAAAAGAATGGTCAGCCAATTAAAATACAGAAGACTGAGAAGGTCAAAGTTCAGCCTATGCTACCATATTTCACACTAAAATTCTAAAAAATTATTCCCATGACAGAAACTGTAATGAGAACACATAACAACACTAAATATGTCCTTTCTCATGGCAAAGATAATGAAGAGGGGCACAAATTTAATCCTCTTCACAATATTTTGTGAAATCTGTAATCTCGTGACTCTGCTAGTGCTATAAAATAGTAAATAGTAAAAAATAGTAACCATGCTATATTTTTAAAAGTATCTGATTTGTGCACACTGAATTGGAACATAAACCTATTTGCATTTCAAATTTTGCAAATACAAGTTGGGTACCTGTATCACCAATTTGCTTTTCCTGTGTTTATTTTGCTTTCTGCATTTGCTCTTCATGTTCTTTCTCCGTCATGTACTAAAACATCATCCCATGCTTGCATGGCTATTGTGTCTGTAAAAGCTTGGTATCTAGCTCACTTCAAAATAAACCTCAGCCAGCCAAATGCACACTTGACCTATAATGTTTCTAGTAATATTGGCATTACAGAGCATCAGTTGATCTTGAGCCATTCAAGGTAATTCCTTCATCTGCTACCTGGACTGCAGTCCTACCTGTGTGTGGTCCTTAAACAAAACAATATTAAACACATATTAAAACATACAATGGGTTCTATGACTTTGGTTTCATTCTGAAGCAAGCAGGCCAACGTTAATATCCTGAAATAGCTAGTGCACAAGGCGGCTAACAAGAAAAGATTTTATTGGTACCACGGACAGTTCCAAACTCTGGAAAGGACGTTTACATCGTATCTGGAATTTTTCTCCTATATAATGACAAAATCATTGTGGTACAAGAAAAACGAGAAACTTCTGACAACTGAAAGGGGGTGGGGATGTCTAATGGCTTATTTGACCCTCTTCCCCCATGTGGCCATGGCTAGGCTGGCAAAGTAAGCTGCTAATGACTCTAAGCAGGTATCAGCTGTGTTATCATTAACATTACCAATCTGGATGTATGACTTCAAAGCATTAAATTTCTGGTCTCAGAAAACATGGCTGGTTTGATCTTGCTATGCAGCCAAGCAGTAAAAATGTTGCACACATTTTCTGTGCCTATCCAAAGAAATTTATCTTTCACACCCTACTTCATGCCATATGTTGGAAGCTGAAAGAATGAAGGATTTAGCTGTCAGTCTCTGAAGGCAGTACAGGCCTTATTCCAACTCTACAGCGCATCGGATCTGAAAGTATGACATTTCGCTTTAGCTTCTGTCAGCACTATCTGCAGTGTATCACTGGTGCACTGCTGAAAATATTCTTGATAGGCAGTTCATATGCACTGGATAAAGTGCTTGTTAATCTCTTTTTTTTTTAAAGAATTGAGAAGAGGGGTGACTAAACTCTTTAAGTGAATCTGGGATGTTTCCAAAATATAATAAATATACAAGATGTATCCACACTATATTTCTTAGCCAGTGATGAAGTGAAACTTTATGTTGTAGCTTCAAAAAGCAGCCAACAAAGTCATTTACAAGTTTTTTTTATTTTAGCTACACTTGTTTTCTCTCCTCCTATTGATCTTGGTATCACATAGACTTAGCCATGCAAATAACACCTGCTAATGACTGCCACAGTGAACTGCGTAAGATAAAATGGGCTAATATTGAGGACTGAAATTCCATGTCACATATCACTTTGGAAAGACAGAAGTATTTTACTGCTCTTGTAAACTACTATTCAATGAGGCTGGTTCATATGGGTTATGAGTCTACTACAGCTAGTAGACAATGGAATTAATCCTTTGGCTCAAGTTGTAGAAGTTGATGCTTCTAAGTGCTAGAGGTTCTGAAGTCTAGGTGCTAGAGGTCTAAGTGCTAGAGCTAGTAAAAAAACATTTTTCCCCTGGAAAGTTTGAACAGAATTAACAATTAAAAATGCTTTTCCTCTAAATTTTCCACAGAAAATTTTCAGTTGAAATTCAAATACTGAAATATTTCAGTTTTGGGGCATTCGGTCTTCTGACAAAACACCGCATTTGCCACAGAAAGCAGACACTTTCTATTAAACATTTTTTTTGGTCAAAGAACCAATTTTCCAAAAAAAACCCAATTCTGATGACAAATTTTCATCCACTCCATCTTGAGTTCAATCCCAATGATGACCCAGGATGGTGGTTCTTATCCCAGCCCTCATCTTCACTACAGATAACATAACTTTATTTTTCTTCCCCCACAGCTAAGTACAACAGATTCCTGCACCAAGTCAGTCATGTTTAAGGAGTCACACGAAAACAAGACAATGAAATTGAATAATGTATTTAATTAAACCGCCCATTGCCCTAAGAATAAAATCTTTGAACATGAAACCCTTGAGATATGAAATTACTCGTGAAAAGAGGCCACTAACCCCTTCTGGTGGCGATCCCCTTGTCTAGATCTTACCATTTTCTCTTCGTAAGCGCATTCCTTTTGTAGGACCTGGCACAACAACAGAAAGCCACACTATAGTCCATAAACACTTGAAATGCAGTGAAACCAAATCTGTGTTTTGGATGTAATATTCCATTAGGATTAAAAAGCTAAAGTAATTTTAAAAAAACAGGCACCCTCCCCTAGGAGGAATTTACACTCTAAACAGCATCCATGTCAAAATAATTTAGATGCCATGTATTTTGTGTCTACTAATCTTCGCAATCAGTGCTCATCATTTATCCCACCTCACACAGCAGCGGGATGTGCAGGGCAGAACCAGACATAGCTACCTGCAAAGCAAAGCAGAGTAAAGGAGATAGAAGCCTCTCTTACTCCAGCAGACAGGCAGAATCTACTTGTATAAGAACAACTTATAGGGCCAGATGCTTAGCTGTTCCCAGCGTCTGCCTGGCGGAGTAGCCAGTCGTGGCTCCCACTTCTGGGGTCAATTCAATGCTGCCAGCAGCCCCGGTGTAGAGTAGAACAGCCCAAAGACTGCACTAGTCTATGCCATCTATCTGTGCCCCTAAAGGGGCGATCCACTACCAGGGAACAGCTGCAGTGTAGCATGCATCTGGCCACGCACCCTCTCACTTCAACATGCCAGCTAATCTGGGGATTGCGGGAAGGTGGCTTAGGACCTGCTATGCCAGGTCTGTGCTTGCAGGGGGCTCTGCTACACTGGGAGAATCCCCAACAGGGGAGATGCAGCTGTTTTGTGCATCTTTGCGCTGTTCCAGACCAGAGAATCTGCCCTAGAAAGTTCCTGAGACTCCAGCAACACACATTCATGGGGGTGAAATGGAAGCGCACAGACAGCATTTCACTCTACACTTGTATTTATGCCAGAATTTCCATCTCTGCAACATTCTCTGTATATTTATTTGATGTATTTATTTCAATTTGTGTAAGGCACCTGCCCTAAACTTCAGATGCACGTACACGATAAAAACATATACAGGGAAATGTATCCATCTCAATAATGACTTTTTCCTCATCCCACTAACCTCTTAGCATTAACTATTAGTATCCGTCTGACCCCATGTACACCCTTCTCAACCCACCTCATTTGGAAAGACTGACAAAACAGTGCTTGCAGCAGGCCCTGAAGGTCAACTGATTCAGTCTGTTGCACCTAAGGGATGCTGGAAGCAAGTTCCAGGTTCCAGGGTCCTGCACTGCAAATGCCTTGCCCCCTCAGTCAGGAGGAGTTTCAACTCCAGTATCCCAGCTGCTGTATGGAGAGAGGAGGTCTCTATGGTACTTACGGAATTGCTCCTTGCAAGAAGACACCACATTTGCGCACAAAATCACAGTAAGTGCAAGCACAATTTTGCATGGATTTTTACATGCAAAATTGCACACATGACCTATTGAAAATCAGGCCCTAAATGTTCACAGCAGATAATAGTCTGCCCATAGCACACAGCTAGCTCCAGTCCCACCCAGAGGCAGGTCCGATAGATGAGATTACAAAATAAGTTCTCTCTTTAACCTGCTGTCTCAGGGAGGGTATAGAGGAAGGTCATTTTGGGGCATTAGGAAAAAGAACCTGTGTGAAAGATGCATACTGGGTGGGCCTAACTTGCCTGGGACAATTTAATTGTAAGACACAAAATGAATAGCACTCTCTGCCATGTCAAAGTGTGTAGTTTCACTTATCGGCGCCTAAGCCATTTTCAGTGAAGCAGAACTGAAGTGTTTATGTGAAAGCCGCTTATGTGGCCAGCTACTCCAGACTTCTCACTTTAAAGCACCATGAAATATACACCCTATAATGTTATTTTCAACCTGTGTTCCAGTCACTCTAACCAGGGCTGGGAATTAAGGACATTTCTCAACAGCTCCGGCTGGCAATCACAGGGAGACTTTGTTTCATTTGGGATTTGATTGACTTTGTGTGCCTAGCTCTGGCACGCTATATGTGTCTCTGGAAATGCAGAGAATGTCAGAGGTTTACTGTCCATCACCAGTAGCACATTATGGCTGTAACCAGTGATGTTGTAGTTATAGGGTGAGAAGATACTTTCATTTCTAAGCCTCTGTTAAAAGGCAGTTATAGTTTTATGAAAACATTACCCTTTGGGTTTAATCTCAGCCCAAAGGTGAGTGCTATTGGCATGTTTGGAAATTTGTTATATGGTTATATTTAAAGCTACCTGATCCTATTTATCTGACATTAATTTGCTTGGTTAACTCACAATTAGATTTTTTTTAAATTTCACACTTTTCCCTGATTTGGTTCTTAATGAAGGCAGGTACCTCTCACCTATTCAAAAATGTTTATTTTTCAATCATGAAGTTACAAGTGTTGGAATATTCACTGCAAGACCTGTGCACAATTCTCTGCCAACTTTCCATTATACAGCACCTAGGTGTGCACTCCAGCTAAATGCTTTAATATACAGAAGATTCTGTTACATTTATTTCAGCGATGAGGTTTTCTTATTAATATATTAAGTAGAGCTGGTCAAAAATTTTCTGACAGAACAGTTTAATATCAGATCAGGTTACATAATGGATAAAGTTGAAAGAAAGTGCTTTGATCTTATTGAAACAAACCATTTTATTAAGGTTTGGATGATTCCAAAATGAAATTTTTCAAAAATTTAGTTTTGTGGGAAATTTTGACTTTTCATTCAGATTTGGGATGAAAGAAAATTTTTAAATATCCAAATTTTCTGTTACAGAAGTTATAGCTTTATGAATTCTGAGTTCCCACCAATACAATACAATACAAGGTCCAGTTCTGCCCTGATTTATCTGTATCACAGCTATTTGTATCAAGCCAATACATATTAATGAAAGATGAACATACATGTTGGAGAGCAGTCAGGTTTCTCAAGGCAAATTCATCTCTGGTGTAAGTCTACTGGTACAATAAATTCCCATGGAGCCCGGTGCCTCCAGGATACTAAGACATAGGATTGGTGGACACATATTGAAATAGATCGTAATGTATGTGGGCACGAAAAAAAAAAGTCTATTTTCAGCATTTGTGTTCTTCCCACATTTTTCTTCAGCATTCAGAGGCAGGTTAATCCAGTGGCTGGGGCACTGAGCCAACTATGCCAAAAAGCCTGCTCTGTGACATTGGGCAAATCCTCTTACCTTTCTTCGTCTCAGTTTCCTTATCTGTAAAATGGGAATATTTTAACTCTCCTTTGCAATGTGTTTTGATGCAATGTGAGGGCTCAGTATTATTCATTTCCCTCCATTTTCAGGTATGTTTCTTCCCCGTTTGTCTGGATCTAAGAGAGTAGTATGTTTAATGAAGAGAAAATAGCAGATTTAACAGTACTTTAAAAATACTAATACTACTCTGGTTTCAGAGTATTTTTGTCTAGTGATTTTTGTGTAAATTAAATCAATTAAGTATTACAGAATCCGTGGGAAGCAGGTAATCATTTTTTCCATTTTATAAACTGGGGAGCTGGCACAGGGAGGTGACTGACCCAAGGGACACAGTAAGTAGGAACACAGAAATCGCCACACTGGGTCAGACTTGTGGTCAGTCTAGTCCAGTATCCTGTCTCCTACAGTGGTCAATACCAGATGCTACAGAAGAAGGTACAAGAAAAATCCTTGTAGTAGAAACCAGGAGGGGTCGGAGATGCAGTTAACTTGGGAATTTTATAGATTGTGTCAACAAATAAAAGACGGTCAGTAACAAAGTTGAGAATAGAAGCCAGGAGTCTTGGCCCTTTTATCTAACCGTTAAGTACAATATAGACAACTTTATAAGTCATTGCAATTACTGTTGTATTAAACACAGAAGGATTTTTGAGAACACAGGATCTTGCAAATTTGCATGGCCTCAGAAGTTTCCTGGTTCAATATGTGAAGATTTGCAAAGTTGGGCTAAAATACATCTAAGCAAATAATTTGGGATTGGAGGGACTCAAATAATTTTCTTATCCTTATTTCTCATTCTTCCTTTTGTACGCTAAAAAGGGATTAGGGCACGTTCAGTTATCTAAAGCAGATCCTTTCAGCAAAACACTGACAAAGGGGAGTTTAAACTTTTTTAAGCCCTGAAATGCATGCAGAAAAGAAGTGTTTTCTGCAATATCGTAACTTCCAATAGTATTTGATGAAGCAAAATCAATTTACCTTTGCTGCATTTCATTTCATTCTGTTCTAGAATTTTCTTTTAGGCTGTGTCTACACTGGTTTTGTGTTGTTGATGTATTCAGTTTAAAGAGCTCTAAGAACTGACCCCAAGCCCATTGCAGTCAATGACAGGCTTTCCATGAATTCAATGGGCTTTTGGATCAGGCCATTATAGAGCCCTAAAGAGAACCGTCCTGTGCAATGATGAATTCAATATCTGAGCAAGTGCAAGTGCATAGTCTAATTAAGCTCACTGTTTTATACAGCTCATAATAGGTTGAAGATGAAATGCTATATAGTATAAATATAAATCTGGAAGTCTCACACTACTAGGAAGCCAAGACTGGTGTAGATATCTGCTGGAAAACATTAGTTTGTTTTCTGTTCCAGATCTATTATGAATGAAGTCAACCTCTTAAATAAGATAGCAATCATTTTAAAGCCCATATTGCTCAATGGGTGCATGACTCTAGGGACGATGCTCATCTCCATTTCTATGAGCCCATCCTCACAGTTACTTGGGAGCAACAAGCCTGAACTGCTTAAATAATTGACTTGAATATTTCATCATATTAGTGAATCAGTTAAATAAGGATAACTTTTGAAGAGGCACAAGGACTAGTGTCAGGAATGATTTGTTCTCCTTTGGGATGCGCTCAGTTATACTGGAACACATTGGGAATAACGGCTTTGGCAGTCTATCCCATGCCAGGATTCAACTGTGAAAAAAATCCAACAGTGTTACCCACCTAAGCTCCACCCCCAAATGAGGCTACACCCATAGACCAGGCTTCACCCATTTGACATGTTCATATCAGGCCTCCGCTCATGGGAGACTGTGCAGAAGTTCACAGGTGAATTCTGCTGGGTAACTGGGGCTTGACTCTCTTCAGTTGCATTCAGAAGCCCAGCTGGGCTCTTTGGGTCTTCTCCAAGCTTGGGCTCCCTTTGTATTCACTGCTGGGCTCCAACAGGCTCCTTGACTAAGGGGCAGGAACGGTTCTAGGCACCATGCTTGGGGCGGCACAATTGCAGGGGCAGCATTCCGGGAGGTTTTTTTTTTTGCTTCGGCAGTTGCGCTCTCGGAGGGTTTTTTTCTTACTTGGGGCAGCAAAAAACCAAGAGCCGGCCCCTGCTGAGGGGAAATAAAGTAAGTGCACTCAACACCATCCAGTAACGTGATCAACAGGAGATAGCACTTAAAATAAATTGGGAAGATCTTCTTAACATGTTCATTCCTCTCCTTTTCTACTAGCTTTGTTAGCAAGGAAATAGTTAGCAATGCTGGCATTTAAATGATCAGTGTTGGGCATCTGAACTAACACTCATTAAGATGAATGAGGGTATTTCTCATCTCTGAGAGCTATTGTTTCAGGCTTTCTGCAGACTCAAGCAGACCTCACTGCATTACTGACACTTGATTCGTATTCTGAAGG
>NW_020664481.1:8841333-8935581 GCF_002925995.2 Terrapene triunguis
GTGGCCAGTACGTCCCTCGGCCTGCGCCACTTCCAGCAGCTCCCATTGGCCTGGAGCAGCGAATCGCGGCCAGTGGGAGCCGCGATTAGCCGGACCTGCAGACGGGGCAGGTAAACAAACTGGCCCGCCCTGCCAGGGGCTTTCCCTACACAACCGGCGGCCCCAATTTGAGAAACACTGCCATATATTCATGTACATCCCCAATTTGTCCACCTTGATGTCTACTGGCTCAATCCTGCCCCCACTGAAATTACTCCAGATTTACATGCATGTCAAAGAGGAGAATCTGGCCTTCTGCGTAAGATCTGAAAGAAGAAATGAGCTGTGTGGAGCAGTAGTTTGCTGATTGTAACAGAGAATACCTAAAAATAGAGGACAATAAATTGAGAATTGCACAGATGAAGAATGATTTTGAACAGATAAATGCCTTATCAGTCTCAAGATATGTAAAGTTATGAGACTATAGGGATAAAGCCAAGAAAAGGATTTTAATGGGCATATCCTAAAAAGCACTGGGAAGGGGAAGTATCCAGGTTTAATAAGAAACTTGAAACCTTCTGGCACAGACCTGGAGAACATTAAAGTGAAGAAAATTACAGGATATATAAATATAGGTATCAAATCCAGTTCAACTGAAGTGATTAGAACATTGGAGAAAGCGCAAGTGAATCACTTTGTGAATATTTGTGCTGGCAAGTTGATAATAAAATACTTTCTTTAGAAATGGGGAGGAGTAGAAGTTGCCAGCTGCAGTACAAGCCTATTCTTTTCCAAAGAGTTTTAAAAGGAATCTCTTCACACACATTCTATTGAAAGCAGTGGTAAAACCTCCAGAGACTTAAATGGGAGCAGAATTCCACTCGCAGAGAAGAGCAGACGACATGTGGAGTAAAATGCCAAAGACAGCAGCTGAAGCAAAGAATACAAAGTTATATGAAAAGAAGAAACCAGTGCAGTGCCCTCACTTGAAGAGTGCACCATCTCATGAAATACTCTGCCAAGATCTCATGCATCACTTAGCTCACAAGTCGCTGGCAAATTTGTTGGATTGGCTCATCAGAAAAGCAAATCAATTCAACTGAATATTAAGGCAAAATGACCAAACTCCATTTCCTAAAGTTTGGCACCTAAATACAAGCGGCCCGATTTCTAAAGATGCTGAATCCCTGCAGCTCTCATGGTGATTAATGGGAGCCGTGGATGATCAGCACCTTGGATGATCAGGTGACTTTTATTTAGGTGCCTACATCTGCAAAAGAAAAAGCTGACCCAAAAGCTTCATTTTTCATTGCAAATGCATTCTGCAGTACTTGAGTGCAGCTACTAGTCTAGACTCACTCCTCTGAAGAGTGAAGTCTTGCAACCTATAGCAAAAATGTTAAAAGCATTGCAAGGATAATGCTCACATATGCAATTTCCAACCACACCTCCCTAACCATTTTAAATTTTTAACATCAGTTATGGGCATAGGTGCCCAGAGTAAAGTGTGCAGGACATTGTGGTTTCCACACTGCAGATTCCCATGGGATTCAAACAGCAGACAGCTCTTTACTGTATTTGAGAGGATTTGCGGAGGGCGGGGGGAGAAGTAGAGAAAGAGAGAACTGCTGATTGGAGACTATCAGTTCTGAACGGTGGAGCAGAAAGGGAAATTTTCCTGCTCTAAATAGAATTTTCGCAAGTCAGATACACTAACATGGTGCCCACCTAGAGTGCGCATTATAACTGCATTATGGGTGGGTTTGTAGTGTCAGATATGGTCAATAAACCTTTTGTTCAACGTATCCTATTTATTTTAAGACTAGGCTGCTCAGTGAAATGTGGAGAAAAATCACTTCTCAGCAGGAAAAATATAATCAGCATACTTTGTTCTGAGACCCTGTCCTTCATCCGTGGAGAGGAATGCCCATTAGTCAAGATTGGTGGATCTGATAAGTTGAAATAGGGATTTTTGGACACCTTCCATATACTGCACCTATATTTTATAACCATTCACAATACCCACAAAATTTTAACAGTGCTTTTCTTAAACTCGCATACTTTTGATCCAGAGGGTCATGATTAGCTTCACACCATTAATCTACTATAAAAGGCTAAAGTCAGGGGGTGAAATTCTGATACCAGTTATGCTGCTATGAATCCAGAGTAATTGCACTGAATTCAACACAGACTTACTCCAGATTTACTGCACTGTAAATGAAATCAGAATCTGTCTCTACACCAACTTATTTTTTAGGAAAATAAGGTAAGAGTTCTAAGCAAACTATCAATTTAGAAATGTTTTAAAAAACAACAGAGGCCCTTCTAATTCCACATCAGCTTACTTTAGTTTATATGATCCAGCTATCAAAGAGTCAGGTTACCTCTAGTGTCAATTTTTAGGGCTTCCCTACACCGGGACGCTCAAGAAAATTAATCTGAATTAACTTTAACAGTGGATTTGTTAAACTGCATTAAATCCCATGTGTGGGATGCTCTTATTCAGAAATAAGGTGGCCTTAATTCTTTAATTCTGAATAAGGGCATCCACATGGGGTTTAATGTAGTTTAACTTATCCACTGCAAAGGTTAATTCGGATTACTGTGTTCTCATGTAGACTAGCCCTTATACTTTAAAAAAAAAATAATGTGAAAAAATATTGATCTGAGGGCAGGGTATACCCTGGTGCTAATATTGAGCATTGAGTCAACACCTGAGACCATTGGGGAATTAAAAAAAAAAAGAAAACAAACTGAATATATGGGGGGCACCCATAAGTAGCTATGCCTAAGAGTCATGGGATGAAATAAATTAAGGGAAATGTAGGAAAAAGCTTCCTAGCAATGCAACTCTATTAGCCCCTAAACAACAAGGCACTAAAGCAAGTGGTTTACTTTAGCGGGAGATTTACAAAGGCAAAAATGGGAGTTTGGTGTCCAACTTCCATTGACTTTCAAAGAGCATTGGATGCCTATCTATCCTTTAGGCCTTTGACAATTTTCTCCTAAACCCTTAAGTAATCATGAACGTGATCATTCCCCTTTATTCGACATTGGTGAGGTCTCATCTGGAGTACTGTGTCCAGTTTTGGGCCCCACACTACTAGAAGGATGTGGAAATATTGGAAAGAGTCCAGCAGAGGGCAACAAAAATGATTAGGGGTCTGGAGCACATGACTTATGAGGAGAGGCTGAGGGAACTGGGATTGTTTAGTCTCCAGAAGAGAAGAATGCGGGGGGATTTGATAGCTGCTTTCAACTACCTGAAGGGAGGTTCCAAAGAGGATGGAGCTCGGCTGTTCTCAGTGGTGGCAGATGACAGAACAAGGAGCAATGGTCTCAAGTTGCAGTGGGGGAGGTCTAGGTTGGATATTAGGAAACACTATTTCACTAGGAGGGTGGTGAAGCACTGGAATGCGTTACCTAGGGAGGTGGTGGAATCTCCTTCCTTGGAGGTTTTTAAGGCCCGGCTTGACAAAGCCCTGGCTGGGATGATTTAGTTGGGAATTGGTCCTGCTTTAAGCAGGGGGTTGGACTAGATGACCTCCTGAGGTCCCTTCCAACCCTGATATTCTATGATTCTATGATTGACTTCAACAGGACTGTTCACAGGCTTAAAGTTAAGCACTTGATTAAGTGCTTTGCTGAATGAGGGCATTAGACTGTGGAATGGTCTCCCAAAAGCAATGATGGAAGCCCAATCACATGGGACATTAAAAACTAGATTGGTCAAGGCACTAGCAAATAAACTGTAGTGACCAATCAGTCCTGCACTGGAAGACAGGATGGACAACATGACCTCATGGTGCTTTTCCATTTCTAATTTTTTACAATTCTGGGTACCTGAAATTCAGTTGTGTAACAACAACTTGAGCATTTCAAAACATTGCAAGTTGCAGCTTCAATACAAATTGAGTTCTTTCTCTAAAGTCTCCTTTTTATGCTCTAAATACAATAGTTAGTCATGTATCTATGAACCACTGTTTTAATTTTTTTTCTTTTGCTTCATCGAGTACCTACTGAGCAGAAGGTACTACCTGTGATAAATGCTACCTGTCAAGATTTTACTTTGATCATGCTTCAAGAGGGAAGGCTTTCCAAATCATTTGCTTGGAAATTTTTAATTCTTAAGTGGGTTGTTTGTTTGCCTCAAAGGTAGCACTAACCTATTTTACATAGTCAAAATCTATTTTTAAACGAAGTTCTCCTTTGTACTTTAAACCTTCCCTACAAATATTTGTTAGGCTCATTTTGCAAAATTAAAATAAAATGGATGATTAAACTATCCCTTGAACCAGCAACTTGGTAGCTCACTATTTATCCACCGGTTAAGGAAGTAGGAACAAATCTTGCCAATGGCTCTGTTCACCTGAGTTAGAGTGTTGCGCTAATACTGTAATTTTTCATGGGGACTGAAGCCCCTCTAAGTGTGTCAAATCACAGACAGGAAAGATTCCTAGTTGGGCTTAAAATTCTATTTAAAGAGTTGAGTACAGAGTGAAAATGTAAGAGCCCTCTCACCAACGCTTCCACTGGCTTATATCAGGTGTCAGAACTAAAAGCAGGAAGTTTGGTGTGGGAGGTGGTTTCAGAGGTCACCTCTACAGCTTACAGAAAGGCTCTGCCTTGCTTCACTAAATCCCAGACACTGTATTTCAATTTTACCAGTTAAATGTCACTTCCCTGGACTAAAAGGGAGGGGTGCAACTTATCTACTGTGGTCAGCAGAATCCATGGCACAATGCATTGCAGCATAGCAAATGCAGGAACCTCATTGATCTTGTCGGCTGATAGGACAAATTTTACAAGACGGAAAGTAAAGCTGACCATTTTCTTTTAAAGGGAAACACTTGGAGATATGCCGATTTTCTGGCTTGCATTCTTCCATTGCAAATGATCGATAGACTTTCTATTCAGAATAAAAAATAATTTTTTCAAGGCTCTACTTAAGCACAAATAATAGCAGTTAGTGTGATGGACTCATTCCTTAAAAGAAATTCTACTTCTAGTATGTCTGGTTTAATCAGAAGTCAATGGAGTACGAGAATGCTTCTCGTGGTACTGTAGCATTTGGCCAGGGCTGGCGCAACCCATTAGGTGACCGGCACTACAATTTGGGGGGCGGTGATCGCGGCGGTATTTCGGCGGCAGGACCTTCCGCCGCCTCAGTGGGGGGCGGCATTTCAGGGTGGGACCTTCTGCCGCCTAGGGCGGCAGAAAAGCTGGCGGCACTCCTGCATTTGGCATATGCTCCCCCATCTCTATGCATGTCGTCCATGTTAATGTCAATGGGAATTACATTAAGTGAGAAGGAACAGACCCCCTACTTTGCACTGCTGTGCATGGACTTAAAGATTTGATTAAAATTCTTTTATGTGAAAAGAAAAATCTCTATAAGGGGGAAAAATAAGGCTGTTTTTTCATTTTATTTACAGACGTTTGTAAGTCTCCTTGAAACCTTAAGCTACTTTCACTTGATGTCTCATACCTCAGTGAAGCAGATGTGAAGAAGGCAGATATATAGCACTACACCATGCACAGCAGGATTGCCAACTGTCAATAAATTTATGAACAGTTTGCAGATCTACGGGAGTTTTGTGAAAATTCTTATTCTTTTAATAAAAACTGGCAAGCCTTCCTGCATCTTGGCAGAAAATGCATAAAATTACAGTCTGAGACCACACTGGTCTATTTCCACCTGGAAAACCTCCCTCATCTTCTCCCCCCTCAAAACAAAACAAAACAAAAACCCACTCCTGATGCTGTTGGATCAGATCAGTTTCACTTGCTGTTCTTAAATCTCTGATTTAAATTTCTCTACTGTTGGGAAGGATAACTGTTGTTAGAAACAATTCAGTGTATTACAGAATTCATTTGCCACTCTGGACAATGTGAAATATGATGCAAACAGATTTTAACTAGCCATGAAAAATAGCAAAACTTTTTATTATTAAAAACAATTATCCTAAATTATTTTTTTTAACTCTATGGGCACCAGGAAATTAAATATTATCATCTAAAATAGTCTTTATGATTAAATGCATTGGGAAAAAAACTCTAATTTTAGCCCAAACACTGGATAGGCAGACTTTAAATGCTCAGTTTTTCACATGCAGTTATGCATTTTGTTTACACAAATCAGATGAACACAGGAAACATGTATTTACAAATTTAAAGGGTGGGTTGAAACCATTCTGAACACTTGATCCTATATGTATACAATTATAAAAGGGCAAATTTTCAGATATAGCCTACCAATTTATCTGGCATTGTTTTGTAAATGTGCCTGTTAACCAGTGTCCAACTGGGCATTTCCTTGTATTAATCAGTCAAGCTAAACTGCACAGTTGTATACCCAATGTACAGGCACAATCAGCAGACGCACACAAAGACAGGTGCAATTGCTGAGGCTAGTTTGAAAATCCAAATCCATTTACAATATAGGATACTCAATAATATAATAATTAATATAATATATGGAGATATACCTATCTCATAGAACTGGAAGGGACCTTGAAAGGTCATCAAGTCCAGTCCCCTGCCTTCACTAGCAGGACCAATTTTTTGCCCCAGATCCCTAAATGGCCCCCTCAATGATTGAACTCACAACTCTGGGTTTAGCAGGCCAATGCTCAAACCACTGAGCTATCCCTCCCCCCTCCTTCCTTTTCCAGTTAAATCCTAAATGCAGAATTCTTTGCTTCTCCTGTACATTCCAGGCATTGCAAAGGCTTAAATTAGTGAAGACAATAAAGCAGGGAGACAATTGGATGGCAGCCTTGAGCATAACCATCCTCATAGCCAGGCCTATAAATTACTATTGTAGTAGGGTGGAATTAACTCCCACTGTCTTTGCAAATGAAAGTAGGAAGATTGAAGATCCTTACAATTAGGAGCAGCAGTACACAAAGGCAGGGAGCTCATTTACATGTGCCATCCTCCCAGGAGGCTCAACACCTTGCTCACACAGTTGAAGGGGTTGTGGAGTAGCTGTAAGGTGACTTCCTGAACAGGTCGACCCACCATAGATCTAGGATCTGAGGCCCTCCAGGATTAGAACAGGTTATTTTTGTATGATTTATTAACTATTTGTTGTCATCATTAGATTACAACAACAATTATTACCATCATCACCTGGGGACCTAATATGACAAATGTAAGGAAGTTCAGGGTTAAGATTGAAACTCCACCCTCACTTGGGCATTCCAGGGTTTCCCATTAGTATGTGATGTTACAGTTCGTATATACTGCATAAGCTAAGAAATATGGAAAAAGTTAAGGATGGAGTCATAGCCTGTATCTTGCTTTGTTTGCCTGTGTCATGTAAAATGAGATTTTCATAGTACATTTTATTATTTTCTAAATTCCTGAGCCTGAACATTAATATGAATTTAATCAACTGTAGAATTCTTTATATTTAGTATACAATATAGTTATATATACCTTCCTCCCGCTAACACAGCATATATATCCAGACTATCATTTTTTATGGGAAGAAAAATTGATACATCAAACTGAGATTAAATGAATTTCTGCCACTGCTGAATGACTTAGGAACTGTACTTGCTTTAATGTACTATGAGCTATCTTTCCTGTCTTTATAAAAAGACACTGAGTTTCTCAAGAGCTGCATGAAAAGTATTCCTCCTTTTTTGTACTTTCCCATATTTAGCTGTATATTTTTTTTCCAGGGAAAAGATACTGCTGAATGTTAGCAGGAGCAACAGATCACTCTCGTTCTACTCCCCCCCCCGCCTCTTTATATATATTATTTATAAGGGGAGCTGGTACCAACCCCGACATTTAGGTTGCCTAGCCATTTCCATTATAAAAGATTCTTGTGACCTTTTTTATGAGCTCTGCCACCTCCATTGTTTGCAGCAGGCCTTTGAAATTCAGCAGGGAAAAAACCCTGAAGGCACAGAAGTGCTTTTACTTGGCCCATGAAATTCAGTTTAGATTTGGCTGAGCTACGAGCATTTAAAAATTGCCATTTCCTTTCTATTACGTTATCAGCAAAAGTTTGGTAAATGCCAAAATAACAACTGTCCAGGAACCTTCTAAAGCGCTGGGCCACTCCCAAAGCAGAAGCGCACTGCAGTGGGGAACCTCAAAGCAGAGAGTTTGTCTAGGAGGTGGTGAGAAAGAGTGCTCAACTTTGTAACCTTTCTTTTAACATCGTTTTGTAGATAATGATTACAAATAAAAGAACATACAACTATGATGACATAGTTCTGCAATGAATACAGTTGCTTGTAGAGGCTAATGAGAGAGGAAATTATTGAGAGACAACACTCATCATTGAAGTAGGATATCACAAACCTGCAGTAACAAATGCCTTAAGTACCAGTAGCCGAGTGTGTACCAGTGGTTCTCCCTGCATTGGTATGCATACTGTGATATTACAAAATACAGCCGTTTCATTCACAGAGGGTTCAATTTAATTTGCCAGGAGAGGAAATTGTTTCATATAGTTTTGCACCTTCTGACTTTGGGACAAGCCCAAAAGCAAAACTCAGCCAAAACTGCCAAGTTTCATATGTTTTGAAACAAAAATAACATAAATCCTTTCTGGCAACGTATGGAGAGACAAGTAATCACTCGAAACTCAGCGTGGACTCATGAACCTTTCAGCAATCCTGGACTAGGCTTTATATTTGTAATGAAAACTGAGAAAACTTGAGTTTCAATAAGAACATAAGAACATGAGAACAGCCGTACTGGGTCAGACCAAAGGTCCATCTAGCCCAGTATCCTGTCTATCGACAGTGGCCAATGCCAGGTGCTCCAGAGGGAGTGAACCTAACAGGTAATGATCAAGTGATCTCTCCTGCCATCCATCTCCAACCTCTGACAAACAGAGGCTAGGGACACCATTCCTTATCCATCCTGGCAAATAGCCAGCAATGGACTTAACCTCCATGAATTTATCCAGTTCTCTTTTAAACGCTGTTACAGTCCTAGCCTTCACAACCTCCTCAGGCAAGGAGTTCCACAAGTTGACTGAGCTCTGTGCGAAGAAGAACTTTCTTTTATTTGTTTTAAACCTGCTGCCCATTAATTTCATTTGGTGGCCCCTAGTTCTTGTATTATGGGAATAAGTAAATAACTTTTCCTTATCTACTTTCTCCACATCACTCATGATTTTATATACCTCTATCATATCCCCCCTTAGTCTCCTCTTTTCCAAGCTGAAAAGTCCTAGCCTCTTTAATCTCTCCTCATATGGGACCCGTTCCAAACCCCTAATCATTTTAGTTGCCCTTCTCTGAACCTTTTCTAGTGCAAGTATATCTTTTTTGAGATGAGGAGACCACATCTGTACGCAGTATTCAAGATGTGGGCATACCATCGATTTATATAAGGGCAATAATATATTCTCCGTCTTATTCTCTATCCCCTTTTTAATGATTCCTAACATCCTGTTTGCTTTTTTGACTGCCTCTGCACACTGCGTGGATGTCTTCAAAGAACTATCCATGATGACCCCAAGATCTTTTTCCTGATTCGTTGTAGCTAAATTAGCCCCCATCATATTGTATGTATAGTTGGGTATTGAGTCTTGAAATGGAAAGTTCTCACAACTCTATTTATTATGGAAGCACACTAAGTGAACTTGCAATGTGATTTCTAGGAGCCGGTCTGCTAATATTGTCCTCTCCAGGGTTTCAGAGGGGAGTTTTTTTTACTGGTCATGTGACTACACCACGACTTTGACTCATGCCAATTCTTTCCTCAGTTGTACCTCTTCCAATTCCTGGCTTCACATTACAAAGCGTGCGTGCTATGCAATGCCTCATACCTGACATATTTCAGCATAGAGCCTGTGAGGTAAGTATTACCACTGTACAAATGGGGAGAACACAAATGACTTGTTTGATTACATGGGATTCAGGGTCAGTGTGCAACATATCAGGGTACAATCCAGACCAATAAGTAGCTGTGTTGCCCCTGCCCTATAAACTAGGGTGCTGTAGCCTCCAACCTGGACTGCTCAAAAACAGCCTCCAGCATGTAAGTCATTCCAAGCTATGTCTGTGTGTGTTACAGGCAGCCTTGGGTCCTACCAGCCTTAAAGATTAACACAGGCTGACCCCAGCACATTCCCAGTCCCAGATTTCCCCCCATGTCCTGGACAGCACAAACACATTAAGTCTATTATTCCTTTAAGGGGATAATATTCACACAACTTGTTACCCCAAATGGAGTTACCGAGACACTTCAACTTAAATACACTGGATTAGCTAAAACAAGTATACTAACTGCAAGGAGATACATAATGAGTGAGCACAATTAATGAGGCATAAAAGTCAGAAATGGTTACAAGAAAAATAAAGATAAGATGCTTACTGGTGCCTAATAAACTATATTAGCTTGCTGCCACCACGTCAAAGCTAATTCCCCATTCTGGCACTCCGAGTGCAGAACGTGGGGGCCCGCAAGAATTCTAAAAATTAATACTGGCCACTCCAGGCTTGTATTAAGCTCCCAAGGATACAGCTTTTCTCTGACCTTGGACTGGTAGATGCTGCCACCACTCAAGTGCAGAACCCCTTTGAGAGCCCAGGAAGGTGCACTTGGGAATTCCTTCCTGTAGGGTAGCCTCAAGCCCTTCCCCCCCCGCTTTCCGGGGAAGAGCTAAAAAAAAAAAAAAAAGAAATCAGCTAATTAAACAACGTGCACAAACCTCTTAAGACACAAAAATCCAATTCTGTCCTTAAAAAAGGTAAATTTTATTAATAATAATAAAAAAGAAAACACATCTGGAAACTCAGGCGATTGCTAGATTTTAAAAGAGCAACTACAAAGATTAACCACCAAGAATAGCTTTCTTGAGGTTCAGCTTAAAGGTTACAAGCAAAACAAAAGAACCTGGGGGTAGCACAGAGGAATCCACAAGCCATAACGAAATAAAAGGGATAATCGCGTCTTCCTAGAAATTTCCTGATCTACTTACATATCTGGGGTTTTAAATTAGTAGTTTCTAGGTATGATACTGATGATTTTTTCACACTTGGCCCAAGCTTCTTACAGCATAGCTGCTGCCCTGTCTGCCTCTCCCCGGGAGAACAACAACAGACAGTCTTTTTGTTCAATGTTAAAAAGTTCTAGCCTTCCCATTGGCTCTTTTGGCCAGGTGCCCACTCCCTTCCTTTTACCTATGCATAGCAGTGAGACCTTTACAGGTAGAGCAATTAGAGAACAGCTACTAAGAGGGATTTTATAGCTACTGGCTGCCCATAAAAGGAGATACCCCCCTCCTTCATTTATCACAGTTTCAAAGCAAAGTTTTCTCAACACATGTTTCAACAGGTTACTGACCAAACTCTCAGGTAAGGAGCCCTTCCCCAGAGTCCAATGGCTGCTTCCTTTGTCTTTTCAGGGCAGAGAATGCGATGGGCAGGGAGAAAGAGAGAGACACCTTGTGGTGTTTGTCCCTCTTTTTTTATAATTTCAGTCCCCCTCTTCAAAACATTTCCACCTGGGAACCAGGAGCCAAAGAGTCTCTGTAGAAAGACATTCCAAGCTGTTTCTTTGCTAAAATGTAGATTTTTGCTCCTAGCCCCATTGCTGCAGAAGAATAACCACTTAGCAGGTAATGGTTCCTCAGTCTTATTTACACCTGGCTTAGGCATCAGCTTGCCCTTTGGCTCTGAGAAACTGGTCTGGCCACTCCCCAGACTTATCTGGAAACATACTTTTAATCAAGAACTCAACTTGTGTTCATAACTTTACATAGAATGTTGCTACATGCCTTTTGCCATGACATTATTGATCAGGAAGTTACGAGTTTTTAAATGATACCTCGCCAGGCACACCTTGTACAAACATTATTACAGTAGTATGTAGGGTGTGAAAACAGGGGCATATTCTGTTACACAGTGGGAATGAGATTACAGCTCAGGAGTGAATCCTTGTCCTGTGATCAGACCACTAGACCTCATCACACTCTTAATAAGATCTGAGTCTGAGTCAAGGGTTAGCTGTAGTTCTGAGTACATCAGTCATTCAGGAAAGAACAAGAAGCACTAAAGCTGGATCACAGCTGCTGTACACATATGACAAGAACACTTTCAACTCCAATAATTCTTTCATATAGCAATAGGGACACAATGACAAATCTGATTATGTTAAAATGCATCTCTTTCCTAGTTTCCCAACGTTTACAAATTTACCAGGTGATTTAATAAAAGGACAACTACATTTTTAAAAAGTAACAATTGTCTCCATTGTAATGGAGTCAGTTCTGCCTGCAAACATGTATCACTTTGTATCTTGTGAAGTCAGCTATTGCATATTCATGTACAAGCATAACTGCTTTCCCAAGGTCGAGTATTGTATCCACATGTGTATCAAAGGGTAAGACTTTAGGTAAAAATTTTCCAAAGCACAGAAGTGACTTAGGAGCATAAATCCTAACTTCCATTTTCAAAAGTGACTTAGGCTCCTAGGGGAGAAATTTTTAAAGGTATTCATGTGCTTAGGTGCTTTTGAAAATACCACTAAGTGCCTAAATACTTTTAAAAATCTGGCCCTTTGTCTTCAAAAATAATAATATTGCACTAATATAGCATTACTGACCTGAGAGTGACGTATAACTTTTTCATGTGCTAGAGACATTTTTGATTTTGGTAGACAACATTGATATTATTCTTTTCCCCCCTGAAGGACAAGGGTTTTCCAAGTAAATGATTCATTTATTTTATATAATGTGCGTGTATATATACACACACACACACACACACACATCATTTATGAAAATTCAGGAACTGTCTAACACATTTTGTCATCCTCATAGTAACTTAACCTTATTCTTATACGTCAGAGTAAATCTTAAAAATTCAGAGAGAACATGCTGTATGGTTTGTCAAAAGGAGAAAATTCAAACTGAGCACTGAAAAGAGCTACTTAGTTGCACTGTATACAATTTGTAGGTAATTCACATCACATTAAATCATATCAAATTGTACACAGAACAGAAATTATGCCTGGAAGCATGACAATATTACTTTTTCATGGAGAATAATAATGCACGCTCTTTCCACATATGACTCCTGGTGAAATGAACATACTAATAAAGGGTCAAATCTTGGTCACACTTAAGGGAGTTTTGCCACTGACTACAATAAGATTGAGATTTGGCTTCAGATGCTCATGTTATGTCCATAGTTGGCCTAAGATTTTGAAAAAAGTTCTCTTTCTGCAGTGTAAAATTAGTGCACTATTCTGATCCTTTTTTACTTGTATGTGGGTGTAAGGATGTCAATATCAGAGGACCTTCTTCACCTCACACCTATTGTTATTGTTGGCCAAAACCCTTGTTGAGTTAAAACCTCATTGACATTGATGCATGTGAACGCACCCTTCAGTTAATATAACTGTAAGGGTAAAATAATCACAACCCCTCACCTAAAACAAAAGAGTTATGTTAGCCTTCCCAGGACTTTTGGACGTAGTTGTGCTGATTACTGTTTTGGGTGGGTGGGTGAGTGAGTGAGTGAGTGAGTGTGTGAGTGTGTGTGTGTGTGTGTGTAGGGTGGTGATTGAAGGGTGGAGAGAGAACACAGAACAAGAGAGACTCAAGAAGGCAGCAAGAAAGCCAAGTGGAAGCCTATAAGTATGGTGTGAACCTCAGAGAAACCTAAAGAGAGGTTTCTGGGTTGGAGGTGTTGGCTGAAAAGAAGCTTTGGCCAGTAAACTAATAAACTACTCTTTTTGCCTTTCATTCCTCCTGCATTCTGAGAAGTAGGACTTTGTAGTTCCCTTGTAAATAAACAAGATTGCTTTAGAGAAAATACCAGACTCCATCATCAATTTCTACTCCCAACTAGAACATCCTCAGGGCCCTAAATTTTGACTAGCCACTCAGGTCAAAAAGGGATAATATTATGTATATTGTTTGGTATACTTCCCTCCCAATAATAAGAAGGCAAGGTGAGTGATTACATACTGGATTCTAGGAAGGGTTTGAAGTCCTACTCATTTTACTAACAAATTCAAGTGCGGTCTTGAGGAAGAATCTGGTTTATCCTTGAAGAGGGATGGATCTTCAATCTCAGTTTTCACATACCTGCATCTGCACTTTGCATGTGCACTAACATTTGTGAGAGCCCTTTAAAGAGTGCAGGTGTCAGCATTACCACTTGCAAAATTAATGTGTTTTGCTAATCCACATGAAGACTTTCCCACATGTAGGTGTTAAACTGTTTAAAAGGATGCACACAAGTGTTAGATATTAGCAAGTGTTTGCATCTGCAAAGTGCTGGCACAGGTTTGTGCATGTGTAATTTTCAGCACACACATGGAGGCTGGGTAGGGGCACATTTCGCCCGTAGGTCAATGTTCAGTTCCAGGTTAAGATTCTTTTTGTCCTTCTATGCAGAAAAAAACATTGCCTCATGAACAACCTGAACTAAGTTAACTCTCTCCAAGCAGGATTTCATAAGCAGAAATGTATAGGGGTCCCTTTGTTCAGAAAAAAATGAAAATATACAGTAAAACCTACTTACAAGAAACTCAGTTGTAGTGAATGTCCCTTTTTAGTATATGCAGTATTTTTGTAGCCATGTTGATCTCAGGCTATTAAAGAGAGAAAGTGGGTGACATCGTATCTTTTATTGGACCAACTTCATTGGTGAGAGAGACAAGCTTTCGAGCTACACAGAGTTCTTCCTCAAGTCTAGGAAAGGTACTCAGAGAGTCACAGTTAAATAAAAGGTCAAACAGTTAGCATAAGTAGTTAGTATATATTCTAAGGGACCATTCAAGATGAAGTGGACCATTAACACCCCTTTAGTCAGAGGTCCAAAAGGGGGGTTAGTGGGTTACACATTGTTGTAATAAGCCATAAATCCAGTGTCTGATGATGAGTTTGGAGAAGTTGGGGGGCTGTTTTGAGGCCAGAAGTGGGGTTCAGGAATGATTTCTTTCAGGATGGGGTCCCCATTGAGTATGCCACCATGAAGAAGAATTTCTGGACAAATACACCATGAAACCTGAAATACATCGATGATATTTTCTTCCTCTGGACAGATGACAAACTCCCTCAGAGATTACCACCACAACTTCCCCAACCACCACCCATCCATTGAACTCTCACTAGAACACTGCCACACTAGCATCAACTTCCTGGACACCACGATCAACTTAAACAATGGAATCCTACAGACAACTATATACATGAAACCCATGGATCACCACACATACCTTCACAGACCCTGTAACCACCCTAACAGACCACGAAATTTGTTATCTACAGCCAGGCACTGAGGTACTACAGAATATACTCTGAGGAGAAAGTCTGCAATATACACCTCAGCACACTCAAAACGACCTTCACCAAACAAGGACACTCCACCAGAGAAGTAGATCACATCATGGAAAAGGTATCAGAGGGGTAGCCGTGTTAGTCTGGATCTGTAAACAGCAACAAAGAGTCCTGTGGCACCTTATAGACTAACAGATGTATTGGAGCATAAGCTTTTGTGGGTGAATACCCACTTCGTCAGACGCATGTAACGGAAATGTCCAGAGGCGGGTATAAATATGCAGGCAAGAATCAGTCTAGAGATAATGAGGTTAGTTCAATCAGGGAATCATGGAACAGGCCACCCATATGCTGAGAGAACCTGCTTCAGTAAAGAAATAAACCCCCCTCCGTCTGCAGACCCCTATTGGTCACCTACCATCTTAGGTATCATCAAACAACTACAACCCATACTCAGTGGGGACCACATCCTGAAAGAAGTATTTCCGGAATCCCCTCCTTCTGGCCTTCAAACAACCCCCAACCTCTCCAAGCTCATCATCAGAAGCAAGCTTCCCACAGGCCAGGACACACCAACTCAAAGCTGCACCAGACCCTGACAACAGATGCAAAACCTGCAGACACATCGCCACTGCTACACTGATCAGCATCCTCCACAACACACCTTTCAAGATCCATGGGTCCTGTACATGCCATCACAACACATGGTGAACTAAATGCCCCAATAACAAGTATGTGGGTGAAATTAGACAATCACTACACTCTTGAATGAACTCACACAGGAAAATGATCAAAGAGAAAAACACCCTATCACCTGTGGTGAACACTTTTCACAAAGCGATCACTTTGTATCTGACCTATCCGTCCTCATCTTCAAAGGAAACCTGCACAACACTTTCAAAAACTGCCCCTGTGAGCTTAAATTCATAACTTTGTCACACACTAAAAATCGTGGTCTTAATCAAGAAACTGGATGTATAGTTTATTACAAACAATCTGTAACCCACTAACCCCCCTTTTTTGACCTACGACTAAAGGGGTGTTAACGGGCCACTTTACCTTGGATGGTCCCTTAGAAAATGTGTTAACTACTTACACTCAACTATGTTCAACCTTGTATTTAGCTGTGATGCTCTGAGTACCTTTCCTGACCCAAAAGCTTGTCTTTCTGACCAACAGAAGTTGGTCCAATAAAAGATATTACCTCACCCACCTTCTGACCCTTCTAATATAGTGGAAGGAAAGTCCTGAATTGCTTCAGCACATTTCAGTGGGCTTTCACTTCTCTTCTACTGAAATTTCCTTCCCACTATATTTGTGCCCAGTGTGGAAATCCCCCTGCTTTACATGAGGATGGTCTATTGTAGCAGACAGGCGTCACTGGCTACACTCCAAGGGATTACCATCTCCTCCCTCTCCCCTGGACTAAACAGAGGAGGCCATTAGACTTGTCATTGTCCAATGGAGGAAGGAGTGAGGAAGAATCCATGTCTCCTTACTTTGTTGCATATTCCCAGGTGCGGAACTGCAGTTACAGCTACTTCCCCTGCCAATGGCTGCCACTGCCTCCTGCTATAGCAGGCGCTTCAGAGAGGCCCTATATTCACTGGCAGGGTGAAGGAGAAGGGAAATGTTTGTCAGGATGACCCTCTCCTATGACAGTGGAATTTGACTAAATTGCCTTCAGTGATGTTGGTCCTATTTGCACCTGGCTTGAATTTGGTCCTAAATGTCTCGTACACTACCTTCATCAAACATAAATCAAATATGTCTATCCCTACATTAATGAGTGTTTTGTTTCAACATCCTAATCTGAAAGAACCAAGTCTCCAAAGAGCTCTCTCAACTGGCAGATGTCTTCTGGTGTCTGATTTCCCCCCATCAAGATTTTTGCACACAATAAGTTATTTATTTCTATTATGAGACCCCAATCCTGCAGTAAGCTCTATGGGCCAGATTTTTAAAGGTATTTCAATGGGCTTTAGGTATCCAACTGCTTTTGAAAAATCCCTTTAGGTGCCTAAATATTTTCTAAAATCTCACCGTATCTGCTTGCATCTACACAGACCTCATAGCAGGATTGAGGCCACAGAGATCATGTATGAAAATTTTGCCCCAAACATCATCCTTTTACATGCAGTTAAGCATTTCCCACTGTCTCAATGTTAAACTTATACATGGTACAATGATGTCTAGTCTTAATTTAATGTTAAAAGAAACATTTCTACTATATGGCTGCTTAATGCACACAATGGGAAGAGACAACCCTGATATAGATAATTATGTCCTACTTTGGTCTGGAGTCTATTTCAATCACAATGTGCAATCTCAGCATAGGAATGGACATATTTTTCAGCTATGGACATATTTTTCAGCTAGAATTGTATGTATACTCATATATAATTAATAAGGGCCCTAACAAATTTGGATTCCAGACCCCTTGAATGTTTGAGCTGAGGCAAAAGATAATGTGTATAATTGGTTTAAATGGACAAGCTGCATTCTATCAAGGCAACCCTCACTGCCTTTGTTGGATGCTCCCTCTGTAGCCTGGCATATCATATATTTATTTTGGCCCAAGCCACAAGCATTTTTTTGGATGGCGGAAAATAGATGAAATGTAATATAAACAAGTGAGAGCAACAAAATGTCCAACACTTGAATGCAAATCAGAGATATGTAGCATCTAGTAAGAAGTATGTTTGTAAATGCGATAGCCCTAGAGATCACTTTCAGATAAGCCTCTAGAGGCCCAATCATGCTACCAGGTGTAGGTGTGCAATCAGGCCATATTTGATTGACCACATGTTTCTTCACTCTATTCTCTGCAATAGACAGTGCTTGACCCATCACCAAACGTTATACATCCTGGCCATTACAGAACATATAGCCTCCAGACTTGAAGCTTACTGTACATTTCTCTAACCAGGGGGCTCCCAAACTGTGATCCATGTATCTCTGGTGGTACATGAGCTTGATGTTCTATCCATTCACTTCACAACAATTATTTCAATAAGATGATACATGAACCAATAGGGTATGGGAACCTCTGCATCTAAATCAAAACCTATCTACATAAATAGTAACCACACTGGGTAAAACTTCAAAGACAAACTATGGTGCATAGGGATAATTTTGAAATTAATTAGACATAGCAACATTCACAGAGGTACATTCTTAGGGTATGTCTACACTACAGGATTAATCCGAATTTAGATAATTCGAATTTGGGAAACAGATTGTATAAATTCGATTGTGCGCGGCCACACTAAGCACATTAATTCGGTTTTTAACCACATTAATTCGGTGGTGTGTGGCCACACTACTCCATTAATTTTAACCACATTAATTCGGTGGTGTGCGGCCACACTACCCCTAATTCGAATTAACAAAATCGATTTTGGTGCTAGTCCGCTCGTCAGGGTGGAGTACAGAAATCGATTTTAAGTGCCCTTTAATTCGAAGTAACTGGCTCCGTTGTGTGGACGGGTTAAGGATTAATTCGGATTAACGCAGCTAAATCCGAATTAAAGTCGTAGTGTAGACCAGGCCTTACTTAAAACCCTCCAGCTGTCAAATGGATAACACTTAGAAACATAAATAGTACAATATATTAACAAGTTCACCAATATGGAGTTTGCTGGAGTTCAGAAGAGAATTATAAATGAGCAAGCAAAATACATTACAAGTTCACTGTCTTAGGAAGCATTCATTTTTAAAGGCTTCAATGTGTTTCCACAGTGTTTAGCTCTTTAGGTGTTTTTTTTCTTTGAAAATGTACACTTTAAAAAAGTATACTTTTAATGGGTTCTGCTGCTTTAATTCAAAATCTGAATGGTGCATTAGTGTGCAATATTTACAGGAGATTTCCCCCCTATTTTGTCATATTGTCTGCAGTAGACATGTAATTTTTATTTTCCCCTTAGCAGTGAGATAATTTGCCCATGTTATTTGCTCTGTGGGCATCCTCCTAACACATTCTGAATTTATATCATGATGTCTCTTGAAAGCACTATGAATCCAAGACATGCTGAATCAAACTAATGAAGTAACCTCCATACTAACAAACCCTCCCTGCCTCAACCCCAGAAGAAGCAGAGAGGATGTAAAACTGATAGACAAATATTTAAAATATAATTCTTTTGGACTCGGTCCACATGCTCTCTAGATAATGAGACCTTAACAAAGATGTAGATGCTCATGTGGAATATTAGAGCTGACATTTCATTTGAGGTGAAAATTGCCAGTCTTCTTAATGACGTCTTTTCTTGCCAGGTACAAGAAGCAAAACTATAAAAAAAACTTACTGTTTTCACACCAGTGATCATGATCTCAACATGTTGCATTTCACTGAAGAGGTTTTAAATGAATACAATGGAAAGTTAGCTAAAAAAGAAAGATGCTAGTTACAATATTCACCCACATTTCTGGTTATTTTAAAAAGAGTCACCAAGATAGAACCCCATCAATGTCACCTTTATCTGTCAATCTGGGGGTGGCCCAGGGCCACATCATTAAAAGCAGTCCCTTTACAGACAGAATGCATTGACAGTGACAAAATGCTTTCTCCAAGTCAATGCTATTTGTCCTGAGGTACTCAGGGGGTTAAAACAGTTTACATCAACCTAGATATTTTCATACTTCAAGTTCTATCTTCAGCTCAGTTTGGGACCTTACAATGCAATGTGTCAAAATGAAGAGGCATCTGGATATTTTATTTCAGTTGTAGTACTGGGTCGTGCATATATTTATAAATTTTGTTTATGCGGAGATGTCACATCCCATTCCATATTGGTCACTCAAACACAGCTGCCAAAAAATATTTTAATTAAAAACTTTCCGTAATTGGAGTTGGGGAGGGGACTGACAGTCCTGATTGTTTAAAAAAAAAAAAGAAAGAAAAATACTGAGAATGCATATGAAAAAACAACTTTCTAGATGACATAGCAGGACAACTAAATTCTGTGGTAGATGCAAACTCTGTGAAAATAAAGAGATGGCTACATGGAAAGTGCTAGTTCCTTTAGTTATTGTTCAAGAGGTTACCAAAGTTCTAAAGAAATAATTGTAACTTTCCAGAACCCTGTAGTTTTATCTCAGTAAAAAGACAGGTTCCCGGCTGAAAATGTCATCGGAGAAAGACATGAGATATCCAACAATTGGCAGCTTTTCTAATATATATCCAGACTGTAGCATTTAGCCACTGGGGTCTGGGTGGAGCTGCTGAGCACCGTGGCCTGATCCAGCAAAGCATATTCGCATGTGTTGACTTTAATCATATGAGATTTTAAATCAACGGGGTTATTCATGGCAAACACTTAAGAATATATTTAAAGTTAAGCACATCTCATTGATTTCAATAGGATTTAAACACATGCTTAAAGTCAAGCCTGTACTTAAGTGCTTTCCTGAATGGGACTGAAAGTTATGCACATGCTCAAACACTTTGCTGGATAAGACTAGTGCTCAATGCCTTGCAGGCACCCATAGTTTCCAGAGTGGTGCAATCAGCGACAGAGAGTGATGCAACATTAGATGAAATTCTCTTATTTGAAAGATCTCAAGAGAGCAATTTCCAAAGTTACAGCTCCATCACTCTTATTTTTGGGTTAAAATTAGGGCTGTCGATTAATCGCAGTTAATTCACACGATTAACTCAGAAAAATTAATCGTGATTAATCGCAGTTTTAATCACTCTATTAAAGAATAGAATACCAATTGAAATGTATTAAATATTTTTGGATGTTTTTCTACATTTTGATATATATTGTGTTCTGTGTTGTAATTGAAATCAAAGTGTATATTATTTTGATTACAAATACTTGCACTGTAAAAATGATAAACAATTCACCTCATACAAGTACTGTAGTCCAATCTCTTTGTCACGCAAGTGCAACTTACAAATGTAGATTTTTTTTGTTAAATAACTGCACTCAAAAACAAAACAATGTAAAACTTCAGAGCCTATAAGTCCACTTAATCCTACTTCTTGTTCAGCCAATTGCTAAGACAAACAAGTTTGTTTACATTTACAGGAGATAATGCTGCCCTCTTCTTATTTACAATGTCACCAGAAAGTGAGAACAGGCATTTGCATGGCACTTTTGTAGTTGGCATTGCAAGGTATTTATGTGCCAGATATGCTAAACATTCGTATGCCCCTTCATGCTTCGGCCACCATTCCAGAGGACATGCTTCCATGCTGATGACGCTCGTTAAAAATAAGTGTTAATTAAATTTGTTACTGAATTACTTGGGGGAGAATTGTATGTCCCCTGCCATATATTTACCCATATTCTGCCATATATTTCATGTTCTAGTAGTCTCGGATGATGACCCAGCACATCGTTCATTTTAAGAACACTTTCACTGCAGATTTCACAAATTGCAAAGAAGGTACCAATGTGAGATTTCTAAAGATAGCTACAACACTCAACCCAAGGTTTAAGAATCTGAAGTGCCTTCCAAAATCTGAGAGGGACGAGGTGTGGAGCATGCTTTCAGAAATCTTAAAAGAGCAACACTCTGATGCGGAAACTACAGAACCCAAACCACCAAAAAATGAAATCAACCTTCTGCTGGTGGCATCTGACTTGGATCATGAAAATGAACATGCGCCGGTCTGCACTGCTTTAGATTATTATCGAGAAGAACCCATCATCAGCATGGACACATGTCCCCTGGAATGGTGGTTGAAGCAGGAAGGGACAGCTGAATCTTTAGCGCATCTGGCAAGTAAATATCTTGCGACACCGGCTACAACAGTGCCAGGAGAATGCCTGTTCTCACTTTCAGGTGACATTGTAAACACGAAGTGGGCAGCATTATCTCCTACAAATGTAAACAAACTTGTCTGTCTGAGTGAT
The DNA here is from genome assembly GCF_002925995.2 of Terrapene triunguis. Taxonomy (NCBI): domain Eukaryota; kingdom Metazoa; phylum Chordata; order Testudines; family Emydidae; genus Terrapene; species Terrapene triunguis. The sequence goes on from NW_020664481.1 coordinate 8,863,447, forward strand.
TGGCTAAACAAGGAGTAGGACTGAGTGGACTTGCAAGCTTTAAATTTTACATTGTTTTATTTTTGAATGCAGTTTTTTTGTACATAATTCTACATTTGTAAGTTCAACTTTCATGATGAAGAGATTGCACTACAGTACTTGCATTAGGTGAATTGAAAAATACTATTTCTTTTGTTTATTTACAGTGCAAATACTTGTAATCAAAAATAAATATAAAGTGAGCACTGTACACTTTGTATTTTGAGTTTTAATTGAAATCGATAGATTTGAAAATGTAGAAAACATCCAAAAATATTTAAATAAATGCTGTTCTATAATTGTTTAACAGTGCGGTTAATCACAATTAATATTTTTAATCACATGATTAATCGCGATTAATTTTTTTAATCGCTTGACAGCCCTAGTAAAAATCACTTTTCTGTCATGCCCACAACCCTAATATAATTGCCTGGATCAATCTCGTCCCTCTGTAGCTGCCCCACATCATTACTCCTTTTGTTCAAAAGTAATGCTCATTGTTGGCCAATGGGATCTTAGAGGATTCCAAAAAAAAAAAAAGCTGGGGGTGCGGAAGGAAAAATGATTGCAGCGAATGTCAGTTAATAGTATAGTCTTTGAACATAGTAATAGTGCAGCCTTCACATTATACACTCAAAGGTCATGGACACATTTGATGTTATATGACCCCAGTGGATCATAAGACAACCTTGCTCTCCTTGGCTACACACATGCCTCATAAAAGATGAATAAACATAGGCTTGTCTGTTAGCTCTTACATACCCTCAATGTAATCTTGAGGTATTATTGTGACTCTCTCCAGACTGCCTAAGCCCCTGGAAAGGACATTTTATAAAAGGCATTCATCATTTGATAAGAGGATACATCTGGGATATTCCCTCTCTAAGGTAGCTACTGGTACTGTTTAACAGGGGGAAGTGAGAATCAGCAAAACAATCAACAGTACCACCCATGTCTTTTTACAAAGATTAAAATCAGAGTTGATTTTTAACTAAAGCCACACACACATTACAGTGATACAAATATATTCTCAATCTGTTCCAGAAAATATGTTGACAATATGATCTGGCAAAAAGCAACATCAATAAGAAACAAAAGCAGTTTTATGGGTGATGAAATGCTGGACTCTCAGCAGGAACTAACATTCTGGCATAGGAAAATAAAGGATGAAAATGACTTCTAAAGTTACAGAGACGAAAACTTCAGCTAAAATCAAATAATGCTATATTTATCTTACAGAGTGTGCGTTCATTTTTCAAAACTACCTTAAGCTTTTTAAAAGTATTTAGGCATTGCTCTGCTCAATGTTACAAGGGCTAAGTGACTTAGGAACACAAGTCTTATTTTCAAAAGTGACTGTGGCACTTGGGAGCCTAAGTCTAACAGAAAATCAATGGGAGTTAGTTGCCTAGTGGGATTTTCAGAAGCACCTAGGCACCTATCTGCATCATGCCTAAATACCTCTAAAAATCTGGCCCCTAGACACTTCTGAAAATTTTACCTTTTATGTTTGTGTGTCTGATCTCTTTTCAGGGTAAGAACTCTATTAGTTAAGTGTTTACAAATGCACTTTGAAGATGTATTATTTATAAACAATTCATCAATATGTGTGAATTAGAATTGGTCAAATGATGGGAATTTTTTCCATGAAAAAGTGCCCCTTTTTTTACTACAAAATTTAAATTTTGAAAAATTTCAACCAGTTCTAGTATGTATTTACCACACACACATTATACATATATATACATCTACATATTATACATACATAGATATACATTTCTCTTGGTGACAATTTCTAGAAAGTGGTGGCCGCCCTTAAGGACCTACACTGTCCCCCTCTTCCCCCCCACCTCCAAGTCATTTAATTTATGGAGCCTGCATGTACATTTTACTCTGAGAGATGTCACATTCTTCCCTCTCTCACACCAAATCCCTGTGAGTTCAGTAGCCATGCTGCCTGCTTGAATTAAACGATTCATCAGCCCCTCTCTATTTGTCCAGGATCTGAATGTGTTCATTCTTTTTTTTTCCTCTCTGCCCTTTTCTCCAATTCAGTTCAGTTTGAATTTCATTACAGCCTTTCTTCCCAGGAGTCTTTGTACATCCACATTCATCCACATTCATTCTGAATGGCAAAGTCTCACTATCTGCTGGGAATGCTGACAACAGATTGTTTCATAATTAATTGAAAAGCAAAACCTGGACATTCTCAGTCACCTGCTGATGGGAATTACTTTGTACAACTTCAGTAAATCAACAGTGCGCTGCAAAGAAAAACCACAGGTCAAGTTAACTACCAGCCATTTCACCGTGAGCTAACGCTACAATTTAAATTAGTGCTTATTTTAAGGAACGCCTTAAAAAGAACAGCTTCTACAAAAATGAGAAATATAGAAATTTTGAGGTAGATTACATCTAGTTAGTTTAGCTAATACTTGCCTTCAGGACAAGCTTGCATAACAGTATGGATTCCACTTCGAACCAGTAAGTGCAGGTCACTGCAGATGTGCAAAATGTGTCACATGTATTTTGCCCACTGCTGTCCCCAACAGAAACCAGTCACAAACATTGTACTATATTTATGGCGCTGAATTAATTAAAAGAATTGCTGGATCACTTCAATGTGTAATGGAGAAAAAAAATACATATCCCACAAAGTAACACCTGTGTGGTATTTTGTATGCAGGATTTTTAATCTCATGTTCTTCTGATTTTGGACCAGTTTTTGGTCTCAGATACACTGGTGTAAATCTGGAATAAATTGATAGAGAGTTAATCCCGATTTACATTAGTTTATGTCAGATCAGGATTTGCCAAATAGGAATTGCTATACCAGATTAGACCAGTGGTCCATCTAGTTCAGAATCTTATTTCCAACAGTAGCACATACCAGCTGCTTCAGAGGAAGGGTAAGAAAGCAGCTTTCAGTAGTCAATTATGAAATAATCTGCCTACTAGGGAATGTTGTTCCTAGCCCCCCCCCCCCTTTAATTAAAGGTTGGTCTGAACATGAGGATTTATTTAAAAACTCTTATTTATTTTTTAATCTTTACTGCTGTAACTTTGCCTGTTCTCGTTATCCATATAAATATCTGGTTCCTTTTTGAACCCAACTAAGCTTTTTATTAGATAGGAATTTCCAGACTGGACCAGACCAGATGTCGATATAGTCCAGTGTCCAGTCCCTGACAGTGGCCAGGACCACATACTTCAGAGGCAGGTGTATGAACAAAGGTGTTCCACAAAGGGCAATTTCAAGTGCCATATTAATTCACCACATGTTCAGAAAAGGAGCAACTAGATGTCCCTTTGAATATATACTGCACTCCACCGAAGTTTCAAACCAGGTGTGAAGACCTATATTTACAGATTTTTTATTCGCAACAACTGACTCTTTTGACTCATTATTACATTCTAAAGAAGTGGTACTAAAGACCGCTTTCTCTGCCTGCAGCTCTGGATTCCAATTAGTGCTCTGCTCACTCCTCCTAAACTTGCCATGAGGAGGCACCAACAAAATACACTGCATCATCATGACATTGTAATATGTTGTGGTTGTATCACGGCTCTTTATGACTCCATTCAGAGAGGGAATGATTCTCCAACTGTAAAAGGTGATCGTCTATACAAAATTCCATTTCCTTGGACATTCTGTAACTGCACATTCATTCCACATGGAAACGAACCATAATTTAGTTTGGTGACTTTAGAAATTATTGTATTAGCTTCACCAGCCATTAAACAATTCCTTTTAAAGTCAAACTCCATTCTCCCGGTGTCCTCCAAAATCTCACGTAAGTAGGATATAAAATAGAGTTCCTTTTTGCTTGCAAAGCCTTCTGAACGACATATAGATGAAACTGTATGAATCCTACAAGGTTGTAGAAGAACTACAGCTTCCAGCAGAAGTAAGCTTTTGTAGGAGGCCCAGTTCTGAAATATTTAATGCTTTGAAAGACAGACAAAGGCGTCACTCTTTTGTTGAGCATGAGCTCAAAACAATTACTGCAAAGTTGGCTTCAACACCAAAAACAAACAAACAAACAAAAGATGAATATTCTTAACTTCTGGGATCACCAAACTGACAAAGCTAATGACTAATAGTTTAAAAATGCTCCCTTTGTTCTGTTCAAGATGCTTTATTAAAATATGAGTTAATCTCATACTATGTAGTAAAGCATTGTGCCTAGTGACAGTATAGTAAAGGATCTGTCAGGCATTCCATTACAAAACCCCATTTTCAGCCATAAAAAGTCCCTCTGGGCTGAAACTTGGCATACAAGAAAACTTGAAAGAAATCCATTTTGTGGGTTTTGAATTATAAGAGTGAAAAGAAAATTGATTTAAAATGTTTAAGGGACATTTTATGCTTTTATAACTCAAAAATAAGATTCATGTTTTTAAACAAAATTTTTCTGGTCCCTAGTGGAAAGCACTCATTTTTGCTACTTAAAACAAGTAAAAAATAGATTTTTTGATAGTAAAAAATCATCAACAACAACAACAAAATTGTGTGTCTGTGTGACAACTTAAGATTGCACAAACACTATCTCTCCGGTCTCAGTTGGACATCTGCTGTTTCTAAGTCACATTAAGGACACTCTCAAATAGGTAGGCATATATGTATGATAAAAGAAAAATAAATGGGGGGGAGGGGAGAAAAGAAATTACTCTGGGAGCCATATGAAAGCAAACTTGATTTCTGTCTCTAAATGAAGAGCACATGTTTATATAACTTGGGTAGCCAAAGATACAGCCCATGAAGTTGTGGCCTGTTGCGGACCTTTGGTCTCAACAGACTTATCAAAGAAAAGCATGTTGCAAAATCGATCCATTATATGAAAATTAGGTGTTTGTGTTATTGTTCTCTCTCTTGGACTCATAGGAAGTTGCTCTGTGTGCTTTGGCCCGATTCAATATACATACTGACTGCACACATAATGTACACACTTTAGGGGAAGAAAATGCATTTGTGCCCAGCAGAACTCAAAGGCAAATAAAAGCTTCTATAAAAACTGTCAACACCAATAACGATTATGCCTCTTCTCTGAAGTTTCAAAACATTTGGAGTGACCAGATTAAAAGATAAAGACACTGATTATCCTCAGTGGACTAAGAGTGAAGGTCCTGACTCAGCCCTTACACAGGCAAATTCTTGCTGAAGTCAATGGGATTTTTTCTGAAAAAGGATCAAGTAAAAATGGAATCAGGACTTCAGGCGCTGGCTCTTTATAGTCTCAAACCCAAAGTATTTACTGAATTCTCTCACAACCAAAACATTAATTAAAATCACTGGGCCAAACATTGAGTTACTTATTCAGTTTTTACTGTGTCCTTACTAAAGCAAATTTTCATGGACTTAAATAGCTTATCTGAGAAAGCAGCTGGAAGAAACTGAGTAAAAACTGAGCGAGGAGGTTCAGGATTTGACCCAGTGGGAGCTTTGCCTGAGTAAGGACTTGAGGAACTGGCCGACTATCGTCTTCCCCCAGTAAGTTAAAAAAAAAAGGGATGTGTCATGGCTGATTGCAAAATTATTTCCCTTAAGGAGTTGCTAACACTTGCCTAGCTCTGGGTCTTTCTTCAGCTCACTGTGTCTATGCCAGTCCTGTTATTGGTTCATGCAAGGCTCTCTTTTCATTCATTCCTATAGTATGAATTTAGCTACATTTCTCTGTCATTTTTTTCTTCAGGCCTAGAAACTCTCTCAGTGGGGAAGATCTGTAGCTGCTACTGAGACTCTGTTTCTTCTTTCAGCGTTTGATTACCACAGTGTGCTCTCTCCTCCTCTCTTTCTGCTCTCGCAGCTTCACTGTGCAGCAAGAAGTCTTGAGGTTTTTGTGTTCCTTTATTTTATTTTCCTGTTATTGCTGCCTTACACTCCCTTCAGGCTTTTTTCATCCAGGCCAGGATAGGTTATTCTTTGAGAGTGTGTAAGGCCAGTAGTAGGCTTTGACCATCTTCCTCAGTCCTGCCACATTTTATCTGCCTGTGTCTTGGGGACTGGGAGTCTGTCCCCTCTGAAATCCACTGTCCTCCTTCATGCTAGTCTGTCTTCATTTCCCACTAGCAAAGATATTAGTCTCCTGATACATCAGGTATATGATGGGGCTTACAGTGCCTATTATGTCATATCCTTTCCACCCCTTCTCCTATGGGCCCTGGCAGCTACTGAGAATGTCCTGCTGCTTCACACCACTCACTGTACCATATTAGATATCTGCCCCATGGGGATGCTAGCAGAAATTTGCACTACCGATTCTCTCTCATTTAGTTTATCCCTCTTCCCAAACCCCACCCCAAAAACAAACAAAAAATCCCCTCTCTTCTCTTCATATACTGCATGATCACTGGATTAGCTGATTTGGAATTTACCTTAAATAGCAAAATTTGGTTTCTGTTATCATATACAATATGAGCATGGCCCTGCTCCAGTGGGGAGCAGACTTGTCCCCTATGTTGGACAGTATCTATGTGTGATGAGCTGAAGGATGGCATTCTTGAACTCAAAGGACATTTTAAACTCACAATGTTACTAAGTGAGGAAAAAAGTGAAAGAATGTAGCAACATAAAATAGTGTCAAGGGAATATCAACATATTTTTAGGAGAGAGTCCATTCTGAAATAAAGCAACTAGTCTGTGTCAGTCAATAGCACTCTTCACATTATCCACTTTAATTTTCCACTGGTTAAGAGGAACATAAAACAAAATGATTGAAATAACCTTCTGCCATGTTTACATTTTCTCCCCTCCCCCAGAAATCAATAAGGAGTTTTGATTTACCTTGAATTCTTTCTCTGTAATGTACAATGAACACATAACGCAAATACAGACACACACATTTCACACAGCATGCAACACCAGTGTTTTGGTTTGCATTATTTTTTTTTTAAGTAACTGACTGGATATTCTTTCCCATACTGGCTAGACAGCAGGAATTCTTAGTTTACCTGTGTTATTTTGAATGTCGATATTATGAGACAAATAAACGACCATCTTTATGTTCTTTGTTTGCTTTCTAATTTATTTTATCACTGAAGGACTCTTTCCATAAAATTCTCTCTTCACTGAGAATACAAAGAACAACTCGCAGGTTAAGAAATAGGGAAACATATTAATTTGTGGATTGGTTAGCTTTTATATTTTTTGTGCTCTTGCAGATAATTGCTTTTTTAAATTTGAAAGTGAAGAGGAGAATGAGCTGTATTGAAGTACTGTCCATTTTATGAAGGAGCCAGGACCAGGCAAAACAGTAAATGTCTGCGAGGACACCAGGTTATAGGACCTTGCATGACAATAGAGACTATTCTCCTGACTCACCTTGTCAGTAAGACCAGATGTGTCTGATTAGTTCCCAAACCAAGAATATAAGTGGTCTGTCTAAGGCAACATACTAGGAGCAGGGAATGGAGGCTTCTGCAAGGTGAAACACTAGACATAGCCAATCACACATGAATGTATGTGGTTACTTATGTTACAATAAAAGAAACCCCAGGAAATGGGTACATTTGGCCCCTACTCAGTGTACATATGGTGTGTTAGGAGCAGAGGGGAATCTAGTAACTGAATGATTTCTTTTCCCTATTTATTGGTGACTTAGGCATGGTCTATATGATATTATTATTCAGTATTTACATTTTAAGTGCATTGAGAGGCCCCAATCAAGAATCTGGGCCCAGTTATGCTCAGCACTGTAGACAGAACTGATCCAGAAAGTATCTTATAGTGTAAAACAAGAGTGTTTCTTTTAATCATCATGGTGGATGAACTAAGCCTCCCAGAGCCTTCCACTTAGAGTTAAATATGTATTAAATAAACAATAAGTTAAACACAGAAAAATTGCATCCCATAAGCTGCTTCTTCTTGGTAGGGCTCTCCAAAAGCCTATTATACCATGGGCTTAATTAAGGAAAATAAATGATTATTCAGAATTCAGGAATATTTTTTTTTATTCAAAAACTCAAAATAACTAACAACTTCAAAGTGTGTATGGGTGAGAGAGTGAGTCAGAGACTGAATGTTCGTCTGTCTGTCTGGAAATAGTGTCAAGTGGATATCACTGGAGGGAAAGGAGGGTCCAGTGGTTAGTTACTAGCAAGAGACTATGAACACCTGAATTCGATGTCCGGCTCCCCCAAAGACTTTCTGCATGAGCAAGTCAATTCTCTCTGTGTCCCACTTTCCCATCTATAAAATGGGGATGATAGTACTTCCCTACCTCATGATACTGCAGTAATGCAGGCCATCTAATCATCTCTAGCTTGAAACAAAAGCTGCTCATAGGAGTGCTAGGATTCTAACTGACTGGAAAAGTTTTTTATGACTCTGAATAGCCTCATGAATATCAATACTACGATTGGACAAATGAGTTCAAATCTATGTAGATACAATGTGATAACTCCATGACTGGAAGCCTCTCCCGTTGATGTTTTATTTTATGAAGTGTTCCAGTGCATCACAGATAAGATATCATTGTTCTCTGATTTTCTTTTGCAGCCACTTACACACAATGCTATACGAATCCGTCAATTCCACTTTCTCTAATTGTTGTTCCACTTACTATTCCTTTCAGCTGCCTTCAGTCCTGAATGACAGAGAGATTACAGAGTATGCAGACACACTGCATGAAAGAGGTATATTTGGAAAAAGGTATGTAGGAATTTAGCTGCATGACTCTCACTAACCTCCTGGAGGAACATGTGGCTATATCCTTAAGACCAGTTTTGAAAGTTAACCCCTTAAAAATCCTTAGACTTATGATCTCACACCAATTTTATATATATTTACTTGAGTGGAGTTACTTCAGATTTACACCTGTGTAAATGACAGAAAAATCAGGCTTTTTTTGTGTCTAATAACCACAACTACTTAGGAAACTTTTACTGTCTTTTACTATCATCTTCTCTAAATCACATTATCACAAATGTGTATGCATATGACCAAATCTACTCCATGTTGTCAGAGAATTTTGTAAGGGGTATGAACTCAGGTAAATTGTAACAACTTCCCGCATATCAGATAATAATTAATAATCAATAATATTTTGTACTTACAAACCTTTCATCCAAGTTTCTCAAAGCAATTTACAGAGATGGATGTTATCATGCCCAGTTTACAAATGGGGAAAACAGGCATAGATTTGCCCAAGCAGCACAATGCAAAACAGTAACAGTGAGAACAGAATCCAGGTGACCTCTGCTTCAAACACTACACATATCGCCTTCCTTTAGGCACACAAGTACCCGACGATGTATATATTGCACATTTTCAATGCTACTGGGATTTTAATTCCAATGTAATCCATAATCTATATGGTAAAGCTACACTGGCTGCACCACTGTAATGAATCAATGGCAGTTTTATTGCAACCACTGCCACCCATGTGCATATTTATATAGGGGAGGAGGTCAGTGGGAAGGATTATTAATAGATTCATAGATTCTAGGACTGGAAGGGACCTCGAGAGGTCATCGAGTCCAGTCCCCTGCCCGCATGGCAGGACCAAATACTGTCTAGACCATCCCTGATAGACATTTATCTAACTTACTCTTAAATATCTCCAGAGATGGAGATTCCACAACCTCCCTAGGCAATTTATTCCAGGATGCAAACTCCTGGAGTAAAAAAAATTAACAACATAGTAATGGGTAGGTTGATATCCATTTCTATTTTTTTCCTTCACAGAACTCGTATAATCTTCAATAATTATAGTTATATAAATAATTTGTGCAGTATTAATACAATTTTTCTATTTATCTCTGACAAGCCATAGAATCTGATATTTTTACCATGACCAACCATGAAATTTGTCAACTCTGCCCATGATTTACACAGGGATCTATTTATAAAACAGTATTAAATAAAGGACCACATCATCAGTGCTATCTGTAAACCAATTTACAGAGGAGCCTGTGTCAATATCTGATATTTACTAGATTTTATGTTTATTTTTTAAAAGGCACAGGCTTCTAGTCATTATTTTGCCTGCCATTTTTAGCATACATATAATACCCTTAATAAGGTCTTCTCAAAGCGCTGGAATCTGAAGGGGAAATCAGCAATTGACTGTTACTGTTTATTTTTTAATTTATTTAAAGTTTCTGACTTTTTTTGGTCTTTCAAATAATAATGATAATGTAAAGAATTCAACATGAAAACAATAGCGCTTGTTGTGTAACCAGCTCTTACAGTTTATCATTTGTTTTTGAGTTTTCTGTTTATGTAAAGTGTTATGGATATATATATATATACACACACACATGATACATTTTAAAAAAAATGTGGCCAAAGCATCAAAATATTGAAATGCTACATAAATAGCCATCATTCAGGTCATGACCCTGCACCTATTAAAGACACTGGCAAATATCCCTCTGTCTTCAGAGATACTGGACCAGGGTTTAAATGTAATTGATTTAGAGGCTGAATTGACTGCGTGCACAGGACTGGGATCCAGGCTTTCCTGAATGCTAATCTCAGCTCTGCCATTGCTAAATCAGAGCCTGATCCAGAGCCCAGTGAGGTTAACAATCTTTCCACCAGCTTCAATATGTGCAAGATGAAGCCTCTTTTCACGAGATTTATGATATTTGGCGTTCTTCTTTGGGCCCCAGCTCCAGGAGTCAAGGAATTATATGAGACCTGCAGCTTTCATTAAAAAAAAAAAAAAAAAAAAAGTAGATTTCTAGCACTCTTGGCAAGGGTGTTGGAGCCATCCAAAAAGTGAGGGAGCAGGGGTCCCCACCCCTCCAAGGCCCCCCCCCTTCTCCCAGAGGCCCTGCCCCCAGCCAAGCCAGAAGCCAGAGCAGGGCTGGGAGCCCGGCCTTCGCCACCCCAACCGGGGTGATTGGGGGGGCTGAAAGCAGCCCCCTGCCCGTGTCCCCGCCCCCCAGGCCGCTCGCCCAGGGCAGGTGGAGGGACCCAGGCTCCTCACAGCTGCCCACACAGCTCTCCTGAACCTGGCTCCAGCTGGGGGGTGGGGCCCTCGGAACCAGAGCCCGGACATGATAAAAGCCGCACAGGCAGCTGTGGGGAGCCGCCGTGGACCCTCAGGGTTCCCTGCCCACAGTGCAGGGAACCCTCCAAGAGCAGCCCCTGGCCTGTGTCCCTGCCCTCCAGGCCCCCCACCTGGGCAAGTGGAGGGTCCGCGGCTCCCCACAGCTGCCCATGGCACGGCTCTTACCGTGGCTGGGCCGTGGCTCCGAGCCCCCTCCCCCAGCTGGAGCCAGGTCGGGGAGAGCTACGCGGGCAGCTGTAGGGAGCCAGCATGGAGTCATGGACCCTCCACCTGTCCTGGGTCAGGCGGGGGCTCCTCTCAGCCTTTGTGCATCATGGGCAGGTGGAGGGTCCATGCGGCTCCCACAACTGCCTGGCCTCCCTGGCTGGGCTCTATGCTGGCCTAGCCAGGGGATGCGTCCTCATGGGGTCTGCCGCGGCAAAAAGCGGATGGACCAGGCCTGTCCACTTTCGAAAAGTGGGAGGGCTATGCCCCCCCTGGCCTCCCCGGTTCCAGCACCCCAGACTCTTGGTTGTGTAGAAAAGGTTGAAAATGTGACTCATAAAGGCTCAAAAGCCAGAAGACAAATAAAAATAATCTCAAATTTATTATTTTTAAAATCTCAATACTTCTAAGCCAACCTCATGATTTTGGGGGGACTTGACTCGTGACTTCTGAATGTTTGGAAGTTGGCAATACAGTAGCTCATTTTCTCCATCTGCAAAATGAGGTTAAATAATAATAATTACAGTATTTACCTACTCCCCAAGGATGTTGCAAGGATTAATGTAAATGTTTCCACAGTGTTTTGAATATGTAAAGCATTATATATGTTAAGTATTATTCTCATTTGCATGTGGGAGAGCAAACAAACTAGATCCTGGATCTCTATTAAAAAAAAAAATCTGACAAACTTCAGTTAAAGCAGCCTACCTCATCAATAACAAATGAACGATATTACTGCATAATGTTATGGATAGTTGGACAAAAGTCACTTAAAAGAACGTATCAGAGTGTCTGAACAATCTTCATCGTCATTTTTAATGATCTCAGAAGTATTTTCTTTAACATTAGGGAATTTATCACAACAACAGTGCCATACTCCACTACTAAACACTGGTGAATACGTGGAAATAAGGCAGAGCTCTGCCATGTATCACTGCATGGAGGATAACAAGTTAAAGACTGAAGACTTGCCTCTAGCACATCAATCAGAGGAAAATGTTGTAGAAAATCTTTCTGTGTGACATTCTTCCCTCTTTAAATCATTAAAAATGGTTTTAAATAGAGTGCAATTTATCAGCTGGCCCTTGTTTTGTTTTTCCAGGATATCAACAATTGTCTAGCACCACTGTCTTGTCTGTGGCAAGACTGAAAAGAAACAGAGCTCCAGGGACTGCGTGTCTGTATATATCACAAAAGGCCTCATTCTGACTTTGGATGTGCATGTACTTCAATAGAAAACACCTGTGGGTAGCTAAAGCTAGAATATGTTTCCCACCCTGGATATACATGAACTGCAAAGTCAGAATTCTTGGCAGAGTTCTTCTATGCTTACATATATTTTACCACAATGTAGACTAAGGCTACAGTGGAACTAGAGCTGCAAAATTTGGATCTGGATTTCCCTGAATTTCAGGGATGGCTGTATCTTGGGGTTTGGCTTAGGCTCTCCTCAAATGATTAAATATTTCTGTTCCTCAGCAACTGTGCCTTCGGGGTATGAGTGTAGAGGAAAACGACGTGTCCCTGTACAACACCACCATTACACACAGTACATACAGTTGAAAGAGAGGTGGTGAGCCAGAGTGAGGGTGGGAACATTGTGAGGGTTTTGGTTACAACAGGACACAGGGGGAACGCAATGCTCTAAAGTGTCAGTGGGGGAAGGGTCACAAAGGGGAAAAAGGCCCTGGGGAAGCATCTACAAGCAGTGCTAGTGATTCCATGAAACCGAACTCGGTGCTTCAACAAGCAGGCCCTTGAATACAGAACCCCAGGGCTAGTTCTGTACATTGAAGCTTTGCGGGATCTGGCCCTCAAGCAGACCCAATCTAACAATGAGGAAAAACAGAGCATGTGTGATACAGAGCATTGTGTGATGATGGTCTTCCTGGTAAGAAAACTCAACTCCCTATGTCTGTTTAACCTTATCTCTTTCTGTGAATATATTTTCATTTATTTATTTTTAATTACTCTTCTTTCCCTAATTGGGACAGAGACATTATGGACCTGATCCCTGGTTCTGGTTGAACGCTGCTTGGTGTAGGACCCAAGAAGGAGGCAAAAATGACTGTATATCACCTTTGGACTTCCACAATCCTCATGTCTACCAGGTGGAAAGGCAGTTTGGCACCCGGCTTAATTACAGCAGCCTCAATGCTGCTCTAACTTACTGTATGTAATAATAGCCCCCTAAAAGGGCCATTATGCCAGCTGGGAATCTCTGGGATTCATTGTGATCTGGCCACACCTCTTCCCTCTGGCATGCCCCCAGTACATCCTTTCCGGTGGCACGTGTAGGTAGCACAGAGCCACTTATGTTGGGTCTAGGCCAGACAGAGATCCTCCCACCCCAGGTGAATCCTCAAGCTGCCTAGTATGGGCAGCTTTCCAACCCCTTTGCTCCAGCATGGATAGAAAACTCATTCTCACACTTGTGGGATGGTCTTTCCAGATGAAAACGGCAGCAACATGTGAGTGTTCTTCTTGTGTAGATTACGCAAACAGGAGGCAGGCCGGGGAGCACCTGCTCTGAGAAGCTACATGTAAAATAATTATAAAATGTACGTATAATAATTAAAACCGAAAGAAAATATCTGCCATCTGTACCCACTCCCCAGTAGTGTTATACTGTAGGCAAGAGAGGGAAAGAGAAAGGGAGAGGCAGAGAGAGAGAGACACTAAGAGTTGTTTAGAGACAGACACCCTCGGGAATGGCACAACCACTGTGCACACACACGGGGATTCTCTCTCCCCTCAGACAGGCAAATTTCATGCCCGCTAAGCTGCGTCCATCAGCAAGCAGCATTCTGTAAGTCTAGAATGGAAAATCCCACACTGCAGTCAATGTGCCAGAGAAGCTCACTGGTAAGATTGACCGGTAGCCTACAATATCATTTCTCCCCCCTCCCCCATGTTTTCATTTCTGATAATGGGGTGAATGTGGTGAATGCTATTAAGGCTGAGGACTTGCTCTACCAGTCATGTTTTACAAAAGGCTTAATCAGGGCATCCATGATTTTTCAGGCAAACACAATCATGCAGGAACCTCTGAATGAAAGGTATACAATATATAGAGCCTCAAGCTGCCACATTTAAATTAGTAGGGGGTGTGTGTCTTGCTTACTAGCTACATAAAGCTGAGTTACTGACAATTCTGTGTGAAAAATCCCACATTTTGGAGAAATACAGTTCCATAACAGCACCTCAAGGCTTACATATACCATGTATATATAATAGGTTGAGCCTTATTCCTGGATACAAACATATGATCTCTGGATTCCGATTCAAATCAACATTTTGCGGCTAGGACCATCTCTAGATCAACTGAATATCCCACAAACCAGGAATTCTGTGGTAGTTCTTGAACTCAGGTCACTCTCCCAAGAATTAATTCTTATAATATGCAAACCTATTACTGTATTTTACATTCATGTCTCTCAATCTGCAAAGGCTAGAAGTGGGGTGATTAAATTTGATTCAGAGACCCAAAATGAGGAACAGAGACTAAGACTTAACAGGATCTGGGATTAATCTCTTAGCATAAATAAGAGTTTCTGTAACCTCAATTTGATTAATCAATAGTTCTAATGGAAATAATTCACACCAGTAAAAGAGAGAGAACATCAGGTTTAACTGACAATAGAGGTTAATTTAGGAATAACATGAAGGACATCACTTAAACTGAAGGACAGTCATGAGGAATAGTTGTAGTGTACGGGAACTGGCTGTACATATTTTATATACATTCACATGCATTGCCTATTGCAGTCCCCAGTTAAAAAAAGAATAGATAAGGGGTGCAGAAGGCTAAGGAATTGGCAGCAGACAGAGTTTAGATGCTCACATTGTGCAGCAGAAAATTAACATGGGGAAAACTGCCCTTGTGTCTGATCACTTGCAATGATACTTCATTGTTTCTTATTTAGCCAACTGTTCGCTTTCATTTGCAAAGGGCAGTGACAGAAGGGTAGAACAAAAAAGAACCCCTGTATCAGATACATTGTGGTTACTCTTTATATCCACCAGCCCCTCTTTCTTATTTATGATTTCTATAACAGTAGCACCTGAAGGCTCCAAACTGAGATCAGAGCCCCATTGTGCTAAATACTATACTCCAACATAGTAAGAAACAGTCCCTGACCTGAAAAGTTTACAATCTAAATAGACAAAAGGTGGGAGAAAGGAATTTTATTTTACAAATGGGAAAATGAGTCATAGAGAATTTGTGTGATTTGCCAAAGGTCACATGGGAAGCTTGTGGAAGAGATTGAAATTTAACCCTGATTTCCTGAGGTCCAGTCCTATACATTGACCACAGGTCCAGCTGTCTCTATTTTTCAAAGTTTATCTAACTTTTTAATATATTCTGCACATCGGCATAGGGATCAATACTAAGCTTATTAGTATTGTATATTACATTGAAATAGCCTTTCAAATGGAAGGATCCCAAAGCACTTCGTATTCAAAAACATTTTATGTATACACAAAGTAAAAAAAATAGATCACTGCTCCCACAACTGAAATGCAGCCACCTCTGGGATAAAATGTAGCAGCTGTATAACAATACAATGCAAACTAAACTAAAATAAAAAAAATTAAAAGTTTAAGCCAGGAACTAAAGAAGGGGAAGATTGCACTGAGCTGAAACTACGGTAAGAATTTAGATAACAGAGTGCAGAATATAATTACACAAGTTGGAATCTGGCCAGCAGGCATTAACATTTTTCAGTGTTTTCCATTTAACTGTTATTAATTTATTTTCTTATAAATGTTATTACAAAATCATTAAAAAAGGAAGAGACTTTTGTTAAACCATGAGCTCTAAACAACTGAAAAACATGTGAATATGTTAGACCAAGAGAATTCTGTGGGATGTGCAAAAGGTCACATATTATTGAGGGTTGTGGGTTGTTGTTGTTTTTAAAGTAAACACAAAGTACATTATCATCCAATAACCAATCACCACTGACTGTCACATGTTGCTCAGACTGATTTGTTCAGACTCATTTTTTCCTCTCTGTATGTTTAGTAAAATCTCTAACTATCTTTGACTTCAAAGGATTTTGGATCAGACCCTATGTGCTTAGTTCATTTGGGAGCTTAATTTATGAATCCTCCTGTCTGCACTTTCTTGCAATGCTATTTTATTTTTTCCAGTAACTCAACATACTGCTTCAGTTCAAGAACTATACTTCTGTACTCACATATTTCATTGGGACATAAAAGTACCCCATACAACCTGATGTAACCTCTTGTCCCCCTCTGTGCAGATGTAATTAATTATATTTTCCTGTGGATCTCCTGATTCTAGAAGTGGTCTAGAAGTACCATTATAGAACAACACAAAGCTAAATCTCCCTCTTCAAGCTAATTGCACCACCTCTCTAATGTTCTTGGCTCATATCATCTTAGGTACAGAGAGAACACACCTGGAGTTTGAACAGAGATCTCCTTGGTAGTAGTTCCTGGCTTTTTTAGGCCACTGCAATAATACCATAATGCAAAATTTTCTTGCTCTAAATGTAATGTTAAGTTTTGACAGCCCTGTTGGTAACTGGTCATGCAGCAGATTGAATTTGATACAGGCTTCATGGCATTGCTTCCTACATTTGTCTAGCTTTAACTCATGAACCAATGGATGTGTGGATCATTTCAGTGAAAAAAAGTAAAAGATGGCGGCATTATTTTTCCTAGGATCTGTTTTGAACTGATTTAGATATTCTTTTATTATTATTTTTAAGTGTACAATTTCTTTCCATCACTTAGAAAATGAGAGTCCCTCTCATTCTTTACACTGGGCCAAATTCTGAAGTCCTTATTTAGACAAAACACTGTGCTGGTGGAATTCCATTCTTTGTGATCTCCATATCAGTGATTTTACTCATTTTTAGAAACTGCTTTTTCTAAATACAGTGCAACAGGTCCACCCACAGTAATGCACCCCTTCTAAAAGCCTGCATTTGCATGCAAAAACCCAATGCTTGTGCCCTTAAGTGGCCACACAAGCTCACAATAATCCATTTTACCCTTGCAACATATGTGCTTGAACCATCTTTAGCAGTTTTGTAATGCTGTTTGCTGCTGGGATTGTACAGTACTTTGATATATCTGAATGGCACTTTATAAATCAGCAAATAAGAACATATCTGTATGATGAGCAACATAAAATGTGTTATTGATGTTGCTCAGGTTCTCCTAGTAGCTTTCACATTTTCCATTCATGTGGTGGCCTTATGCCCCCTCTGTCCCAAGGTTAGCTGTCCATTTAAACAATTCCATTGCTTAAAAGATAAACATGTAGGATTGCTCTCCATGATCCTAATTTTTAGGGTCTGTCAGCAGAATGTCCTCATGGCCCACTTCTCACCTTTCCTCCTGGATATATATATGAAAGACCTCGAATGCCACTGGCATGCTCAGGCAATTCAATCAACTTGCTTTCAGGGTTATATTTTCACACAGATGTGAAATCGGGGGAACAAGCCTGGAATTTGTGTGATGTCAGCAGTTGATAAAAAAAAAAGAGGCTGTTTTGGTGGTGGGTCTCTTACCCCCTCCCTTCCTCATCATCTTCATGAGTTCTCATTCTTCCTGCCTTCTCACTGAGGAACATAACAGAAGGCAGAATGGGCCTGATCCAGTTCCCATTGACATCAAAAGGATTAACTCCCACTGAATTCAGTGGGAGTGGGATCTGGCTCTGAGTGGCCTTTCTTACTTTGTGCCAGTAGCCCCATGGGAATTCCAACCTAGTGCGGTAATACCAACTGTCTGGGACCAAATGCACCCCTGTATTCACACTCTACACACTATTGTAATAACCTTTGTACAAAATATGCCTTGTGAGGTATCATTTGAAAATTAACAACTCACTGGTCAATAATATCATGGCAAAATGTATGCAACAACATTACATGTCAAGTTATGAACATAAGCTGAAATCATGACAGAAGTGTATTTACAGGTCTGTTTCTCAAAGACAAAGGACAAGCTGACGCCCGACCAGGTGTCATCAAAGCTGATGGGCCATCACCTATCAAGTAGCCATTTTTTGGCCAGGAAAAGGGGCAGGAACAAACAGGTCTGCATCTTGGCAAACAACTTAACAAACCTCCCCCCACCAGACTCCCTGGCTCCTTGCTCTCAGCTGGAAATAACTTTATCTAGGGGCCACTCTCAGGAAGATGCATTTCAAAGGGTGACTGAATTATAAGAATGAGAGGCAAAAACACCCCAAGTTGTGTCTCCTCCATCCACGTCCCTCTTTGTACCTAAGACAACAAAAGAAACAGCCATGGGATTTTGGGCGAGGGGTCCTGACCTGAAAAGTTTGGTCAGTACTGCTGTCAGAAGGCTGTGGTAAGGACTTTTACTTTGTATCAAGTATAGTTGGTTAAGTTAGGCACTAGGAAGCATTTTAGCTTTATTTTTCTGGTAACCATTTCTAACTTTTACGCCTCATTACTTGTACTCACTTAAAATCTCTCTCTTTGTAGTTAAATAAACTTGTTTTATTCTTTAATTGAAACGAATCCAGTGTGTTTAAGTTAAATTGTCTGAGTAGCGAGTTGTTGTGTATTGTCCCCTTAAAGGGACAACAGACCTAATATCTCTGGATTGCCCAGGAGAGGGTTGGACAGTACAGAACATACATTTTGGGGGGCAAATCTGGGACTGGAAGTATGTTGGGGTCACCCTACAGAAGTAACCGAGGCTGGTAAAAGCCAGCGTGTAAGCCAAGTGTGGATAGCAGGCTGCAGTTACACACAGACACCCAGGGGCACCTGCATGATGGAGGCTGTTTTTGAGCGATCCAGGTTTGGAGCTACTGCAGCAAGACGTTACCGGGCACCCCAGGTTACAGGGCAGGTGATGACACAGTCCCCACAATGTCACACTGTGCTCCGAAAGTAATAGCTCCCCGACAATCATGCACAAGTGCCCAGTTATGCAGCTGACTGAGGCTGCTTTTCATCCTCCTTAAAATGGTTGTTGAGTTCTGCTAATTCAGAGCTGAACTATAAAATATTAAGACGTTATTAGTTAAAATATAGAACCGAGAGTCTCTGAAAATAGACCAATCCTTTAGCCACAGCGTTCACTGCTCTTCATACATTAATCAATGGCTCATATTTAATTAATTAGCACCAAGTTCACTTGGTGATGAAAGAATTTCTATGAATAGGAAAATATCTGAATATGAAAACCCAGCTACCAGACTGTTCTAAAGAGTCTCTCCCACTGACTTACATGTGATAATGGATGTCTCTTCCTTATAGTATTAGCTGTTCTGAGCTGCTTTTTTTTCCAAGGGGAAACAAAAAGCATCTTTTTTCCCAGCTAGGTAAGAAATAACATAAACTCTTCCTGTAGAAAAGCCACCTGCCTGTACTGGTAATAGTTGATTTATTTGGATACACTTGTGGATGTGCTCTAAACATATCAGCATTGATTTAAAAAAAAAATTAGAATTTTTACTCCACCAAATCTTACCTTCTCAAAAGAGTACTCAGTTCTAAAATTATTGAATATTTGCCAATTAAAGTGCCAACCCATAGAGTTTATTTAAAAAAACCATGTCAACATGCCATGAAATAAACATTTCTCTGGCTGAGCAAAGCAAGTTTAATCTCAAGAGTCTATCAGCTATTTTAAAGTCTTCTCCCTCTCCCTGCAACACGAGGGCTAAGTTCAGCTCTATTGAGTACCACTTACTCACGTGAGTCATCGCACTGACTTTAACAGGTCTGTTTGCATGAGTAAGTGCTACTCAGTGTAACCGCCACTGGGTTCCCAGCTGCTAGCTGCTCTTCTCAAAGCTGAGTTTTTAGTGTAACACAAAAATAAAAACCACCACAGAGCTATTTGTCGGACAGAGAAAGGGTGCTAAGGGTGATATATGTAAGGAAGAGAAGCAAAGGTGCCTCCATGATAAGACACCCTGCTCCCCAACTCCTCTAACATCCGTCAGTACAGGGATGTATTTTCCAAAACACCAGAAAAATAGTAGTAGCTAGGACAACTAGGGTACATGCTGGGAGAGAAAGGACAGTTATAACATCCCCTCCTTCAGGTATCAGTGCTAATGTTTCCCAAGGGACCCAGAAGCATCTTCTGTTACGACTTAGGAAGTTAATAGATCATCATAAACTGATTTGTTGAGGACTGAGCTTTCAGTATCGACCTCATTTGTTTTCTGGGGATTTGTCCTCAAGCTCTCTCTTATTTCAGCCTTATACTTATAGTTGTAACTCTGTGTAGTAATATCCTTTATTTTCTTAACTAGAAGATACAGGAAGGTTTATGGAAACTGTTAAGGAATTTCATACAGGCTAAATGTGCCGTAATATTGTAATATTTTTAAAGACTATAAAGGCAACAGTTTAAAAGATTATTTTTAAAAACAATTATTATAGAGGGAAAGGTAGTAAAGTTTTTACTTTCAATCCCACCAACACTTCTAATGTAAATTAGATTAAAGTAGATGTGTGAGGTGGGGTACTTTGTAAATTTTTGTGGGCTACGGAAGAGGGCAAGGCTACTAAAAATTCTCAAAGGGTCCTGTGGCACCTTAAAGACCAACAGAAGTATTGGAGCATAAGCTTTCGTGGGTGAATGCCCACTTCATTCACCCACAAAAGCTTATGCTCCAATACTTCTGTTAGTCTTAAAGGTGCCACAGGACCCTTCTGTTGATTCAGACTAACACGGCTACCCCTCTAAAAATTCTCAGATTGTTTAAGTTGTACGTAACTGCAGTGAGTAAGCAGTTGTCTATAACCCACCTTAAGTCTACATTTTTGGTTTGGAAATTCAGAGTTTGGGGACACAGTTAGCGTTCCAATAAATCTCTAGCTTTATAAAGAAAAAAGTATATAAGTCCTTTAAGTAAGTCAGAAAGGAATTAATATGTTTTGGGAAGCAAGCCAGTTTAGCAAGCTAATTGCTGTATGTTATTTTTTTCAGGGACTATTTTTGAAAAGGTGGCTTTCGTCACCAAGTACCCCTGAGAAATGTCTAATGTGACTGATTAGTACTGCAAAGCTAAGAACAACAAATGCTGCCGGCCTTTGAGATCCACTGATTCCCTGTGATTACTTAGGGATCTTGCCATTCCCTAATTTTTGTGTACAGGGCACAAGGGTTTCAACAACGTTCAGAAACCAGTAAACATCTGAGGAGGCTAAAATGGTTTTAGGTGACATTGAGATACATAGCTCTCTTTTCCCACCAGCTCTCCCAAAGTTTTCCATCCAACATGATAACACATCTCATATTCCTTTAGGAAGATAGTGACTTCAGAACAGATTTAAGTTTGCTTGGGTAAAGTAACTGACCTAACAGCTGAAACAGTACAAAGATGATGCTGGAGAAATGTAGACCTTCCCAACCACAGTAGGGCTGCCATCTTTCGAATGGCTGGTAACCGGATCCCTGAGGCCCCGCCCCTGCTCCACCTCTCTTTCAAAGCCTTGTCCCCCACCCTGGCTCTCCCTCCCAAGGCCCCGCACCTGCTTTGCCTCTTCCCCCCAGATAAAAAAAAAACGGACATCAGGGCTTGTCAAATGGCACCCAGACACACAAGCTGAAACCCACAGTAAAAAACAAATGGGTGGCAACCCTAAGCCACAACCTGATTCTGACAGTTTAAAAGCAACCCCAAGTTACTGAGAGAGAAGATTCCTCTTTGAAGATTCACTACAAGATTCTTTCCTTTAGCTTGGCAAAATAAATAGGCAAGAGCAGACCAGGCCAGGAACATAGTTCCTTTCATGTGATGCAGATGAACTGCCCACCAGCTTTGTTTCACTTTGATATATTAACTGTAACATATTATTTATTGGTTAATGTTTGTAAAGGGCTTTGAAGATTAAAAGCATTATAATATAGGTTTGAGATTTTTCAAAAACACAATTTTTCTAGGAAGTTAGTTAACAAACCCTGGTTTCTTCACACAAAGGACTCATCTACACCATGTGCTAATCCGCATAAGAGGGGTGTAAATTCTAGTATGTGCTAGGACGTCACGCTCTAACTGGCCCATGTGGACCCTGCTGGAGTTCCAGAAGTTCACTGGCGTGTGTTAATGCAGTACTGTTTGAAGACTGTTGAAAAAACTTGGCACTAAGGTATTACATGGGCACGGCCTGTGTGTGTGAAGGGTGGAGAATTTCCCCCCAACAAATGGAGAGCAGGAACAGGCACATTCATGTGCAGCCGGGCAATGGTCACTATTACCATGTGTCAGAGATGTAGCTGAAATTCACCCTGCCATTTCGTTAGCTGGCAATTCCCCTCCAATCATCCCATGGAGAAAGCTGCAGTGGAAAAGCACCTCTGCAGGATAGAAGAGCGGCAGAGACCCTTTGTTATGCAGCATCTCTGCTGAATCGTGAGCACTGTACATCCTCAGACATGTGGCTGATGTCTGGCCCATATTTTTCAAAACATATTAAAGACAGAGTTGTCCACTTGACAGAGCAGGGGGTTGGGAGTCAGGACACCCAGATATAAGCTCTGAGATCTCAGATGAGAGTTGCTACAGAAGTGAATCACATTATTAATGTAGTAAAGGCTATTATTAAAATACCATTCATTCCTTTTTTCAAGCATTTACACTTCAATTAACAGTGATTTTTCTTTTACTACAGTATAGTGGAAACTGCAAGGCTCAAAGTATCTCACCAGGACATAAAGAAAATAATAAAACACAGAAAATTATATACAGCCATAGCGAGAAATCAATTAATTCAGGGAGACATAAGATGTTAAATTACCACACCAGTAGATAATGCCACTGGTTATTATCAATAGCCTGTTGAGTAACTGCCTATGCTACTGTTAGATTAGGATGTCAGCGAATGCACATTATATATTTTAGACACTTTACTGTCTGGATCATAATTGTATTGATTACCCCAAGTGTGGTAGGGGTCAGCTAGCTGTATTATAAATTAATGTTGATCTAGCATATTCAATTCATTCCTTTTGATGAACTCCATGAAAAGTTGCCAGATTTTATAGAAGGTAGTAAATCTACTTAGAAATGTGCTGTGTGGCTATAATTTTTTCTGATAGTAACAACATTCTATATCCATAATCCATTCTTAAGCAATGGGGCAGCTTAACTTTCAAACACATTACAAGAAGCAGGCCTTTTTTTTTTTCATTTCTATCAGTGGAGCCAGACATGATGGTGTCATTGACATTAGAGGGGAAAGCAGACGCTGCAATCAACGTTATGCTGATGTTGATTTCCTTATCAGAAAATCTAAGGAATTGCTTCAGTATCTAGTAAAGTGGGTGACCAAACCCAGTGTGACATTTGGATTACATTAGAGTATACAGAGGAAAGTGGCAACTGTGGAAGGGAAAGTAGTATATCCTAGTCAGCTGAAGAACTGGAAATTAAGAGACAAAAAAGAGGGACAGTTTTTTCCTAGCTGTACTTACGAGACTGAAGACCATTTGGAGACAGTGGCCACTACAGGTGATTGATGAGTATAACTATGATCACAGGTCCCATAAATCAGAATATAAAAATTAAAATCTGTACAGAAGTCGTACTGAAAATATCATAGACAAATACCATTCCCTTTCCCATTCCTTCTGTGTTAATCAACAATGTGGTTGAAAGCCTCCTCCAGTGCGGCATGAAGTGGGATACATGGCAATAGCTTGGAACTGGAAGGGAAGTACTTCCTGGATGTTTCAGTCCCTTTACAGTCCTGTTCCTCTGAACTCTCCTTTGCTGTCAAGTTCATGGGATGCTATGGCTCTCTGGAGCACAGCCTCATAGTCCTCTGAATCCATCCTGTGCTTGTTCTCTCGGTATGTGGTCTCAGACCCTGACAGCTGGCTCTCCTTCCAGGAGTATGCAAATTTCCTTCAGCTATGTTGCCCTGCTATAGTTTTGCCTCTTCTCAGCGGACTGTGTTTTTCATAGTTGCATAGATTCCCAGGCCAGAAGGGACCATTGCAATCATCTAGTTTGACCTCCTGTATAACACATAATGTCAATGACACCATCATGTCTGGCTCCACTGATAGAAATGGGAAAAAAAAGGCCTGCTTCTTGTAATGTGTTTGAAAGTTAAGCTGCCCCATTGCTTAAGAATGGATTATGGATATAGAATGTTGTTACTATCAGAAAAAATTATAGCCACACAGCACATTTCTAAGTAGATTATAACTACCAAAATAACTACCAGAGCAGATCTTTTAGAAAAGCATCTTGATATAAAATTGGTCAGCGATGGAAAATCCATCACAACTCTCGATAAATTGTTGCAATGCTTAATTATTCTGACTGTTAAAAATTGACACCTTATTTCCAGTCTGAATTTTTCTAGTTTCAGCTTCCAACCATTGGATTGTGTTATACTTATCTCTATAGATTGAAGAGGTTATCAAATATTTGTTCCCAATGTAGGTACTTATAAACCCCTTAACCTTCTCTTTGTTAAGCTAAATAGATCAAGCTCTTTGAGTCTATCACTATAAGGCATGTTTTCTAATCCTTTAATCATTCTAGTGGCTCTTCTCTGAACCCTCCCCAATTTACCAACATCCTTCTTGAATTGTAGGATGGACACAGTATTCCAGCAGTGGACACGCCAGTGGCAAACATAGAGGTAACATAACCTCTGTACTACTACTCAAGATTCCCCTTTTTATGCATCCCAGGATCATGTTAGCTCTTTTGGTCACAGCATCATCCTGGAAGTGCATGTTCAGCTGATCATGCACCACAGCCCCCAAATCTTTTTCAGAGTTACTACTTCTCAGGATAGAGTCCCCCACCCTGTAAGTATGGCCTACATTCTTTATTCCAAAATGTATATATTTACCCATATTAAAAACACATATTGTTTGCTTGCACTCAGTTTACTAAACAATCCAGATTGTTCTGAATTAGTGACATACCACTCCCCCAATTTTTCGGTTGCTGCAAACTTTATCAGTGATGATTTTATGTTTTCTTCAAGGACACTGATAAAAATATGAAATAGTGTTTGGCCAAAAAATGATCCCTGTGGGACCACACTGGAAACAGACCCACTGAATGACGATTTCAGATTTACAGTTCTATTTTGAGACCTATCAGTTAGCCAGTTTTTAATCCATTTAATGTGTGCCATGTGAATTTTGTATAATTCTAGTTTTTAATCAAGAAGTCATGCAGTACCAACTCAAATGCCGTACAGCAGTCTAAATACGTTATGTCAACACTATTACCTTTATCAACCAAATTTGTAATCTCATTTAAAAATCTAGTTAGTTTGGTGGGATTTATTTGCCATAAACCCAAATTAATCTGCATTAATTACATTACCCTCCTTTAATTCTTTATTAATTGAGTTCTGTATAAGCCACTCCCTTATCTTGCCCAGGACCAATGTCAGACTGACAAGGCCTATCATTACCCGAGTCATCCAATATACTCTTGTTAAATAACGGCACAAGATTACCTTTCTTCGAGTCTTCTGGAACTTCCTCAGTGCGCCAACGTTTATTCAATATCAACATAAGTAGTCTTACAAGCTCCTCAGCCAGCTCTTTTAAAACTCTGGGACGCAAGTTATCTGGGCCAGATGATTTAAAAATGTCTACCATTATAGCTTCTTTTTAACATCCTCCAGAGATGTTAGTGGAAAGAAAAGAGTGTGATCATCACAATATGAAGTTACTGCATCATCTGCCTTTTCCCTAAATACAGAACAGATAGTGATTGAACACTCCTGCCTTTTCTGCATTGTTATTGATAATTTTAATATTTTCATCAAATAATTGTTCCTAATATATTTTAAAAACTGCTTCTTGTCCTTCTTGTCCTTAACTCTGCTGGCCACAGATTTCTCCTTGTGTCCCTTTGCTTCCCTTATCAGTTGGGACCTGCTGTGCTTAGTTGGGGCCTCCAAGGATGATGAATCAAAGGATGAATTCCTGAAATCATCTGTGTTTGTGTGACTAAAGCCTTACTTAGTCACTGAAGTTCCTGGATGGTCTCTGAGAGGGACACAAAATGGCATATGCACCTTCCTTCTTAATTTCTTAGGAAATTTAAGGGAAGATTTCCCCTTTCCCCTCCTTTTTTCCCCTTTCAGCTGGAGCATTTGTCCCTAGAGAGTGGAAAATAGGACTCAGGGATCCTTCTAAGGCTTTTTCTGCGATAACGAGATCTCTTTGTGCCCTGTGACTCAGTGGTTCAGCAGACTGGATTATTCAGTGGTAAATAAGACTCTCTTTAGCTCAACTTGGTACATGATGAATACTATACTTTGCTTAACCAGGCACAGTCAGGATGTCCTGTTCCTCAGTCTGTTGAGCAGTTATCCCTTTCCTACAGCTTTATCAGTGCTGGCCTGGCTGATGAAAGAAAATATTTTCGGCCTTTTTGGCAGAATGTGAGTCCCCTCACATTCCATTTTACCCTCTCCAGGAGCCCTTTTATTAGCTAGAAAACTCATCATTTGAAGTACAGGATAATCAGTTTAAAACAAAGAGAAGGCAGCAGAGGCCCAACTATGCATAGAGGATTTGTAATATCCATTAGACCAGGTTACCACCAAATGAAGGGCTGGAAGACCCTATTTATATTGGAGACAAGCTACCACAGAGAGCTGAGGGGAGGGAAGTCTTAAGAATGGCAATAAATGCAACACATACTGTATTCATTATCTCTACATTTCTTTTTCATCATTTTCTATCCTTTCTTTTCATTATAAAAAACATTTGCATAGAAACCAGCCCTTAGGTTGCCTCCAGGTAGTCTAGGTAGTAAGGTTTTATCATACAATTCTAACTAGAGCTAGTTGACTAATATTAGTTGAATTGCGTATTTCCTGAATAATATTTTATGGATTAAATATGTTTTTGAATTCAAAATTTCATCCATTATTTAGTAATCTGGAAGGCTCTAGCTCAAACACAGGTCACAAACAGATATATCCCTATCCAAGCTGGTCACAAAA
Source organism: Terrapene triunguis (assembly GCF_002925995.2). Lineage (NCBI taxonomy): Eukaryota > Metazoa > Chordata > Testudines > Emydidae > Terrapene > Terrapene triunguis. The sequence goes on from NW_020664481.1 coordinate 8,890,661, forward strand.
GACAAGCTAAAAACCTACTAGCAAGAAATATATTTACACATGATTGCAGCTAGCACGGTTCTGATCCCAGTAGCAGCAAGGACCAAAGAGTTTATATGATCTTGCAGCGTATTCCGCACAGAATGTTCTCATACCTCTATTTGAGACATCATAATACCCGTTGTCACAGTAGCCAATGAATATGTCACAAAAAAGGAGAATGATGATTTAGTGAGGCAAGTGCAGCAGGAACAGTTGAACTCTTAGGAAATACAAATATTGCTCTTTTGCAGACATCCATTGAAATCAGAGATCTGATTAAGCTGTATGGTTTAAAATGTGTGTGTGTGTGTGTGTGTGTGTGTGAGAGAGAGAGAGAGAGAGAGAGAGAGAGAGAGTAACTGAGCATGTGGCACCAATTTGGCTTGTCTCTACTAGGAATAAAAATATTAATAGAGGGGAAAAAATTCCAGAAATATATCTAGCTAATAATGCCAGGTGAATTGTTAATCTTCTGGTTCATGTAAAGTGCTCCTGGATCAAACACCAGAAAAATGAGGCTCATGCAACCAATAGTGATGGGTTTAGAAGGGTTTGGCATACAGACATGAAGGGAAAATTCACAAATAATTACAAAAAGTTGGCCCTAATGATTTATTTTTAATAGTATGTCTGCTATTCCTAGCATATTAATAAATAACATAGAATATGAATAATTAACCCTTCAAACTTCTCTTCTGAGCACTAGACTGGGACTCAGGAGACCTGGGTTCCACTCTTGTCACAAGGCTGGTGGATGACCTTGGGCAGAACACTTGCATCTCTGTGCCTCTGTTTTCCCTTCTGTGAAACAGTGATCATAATACTGACCTCCTTGAGAAAGTGTTTTGAGATCTACTGATGAAAACAGCCACGTATTATTATTGGTCTCTGAGCCATCCACTGTAAACTGGCGAAATGAACCAATTGGCTCAGCAATAGGAAGTAGAAGTCAGTTTTTCTCCTCAAAGTTTTATTCTTGAGAGTGTGTTGCTTGAAGAATGTTGGGCCAGAATTTCAAAAGAGCTCAACACCCAACAGCTGCCAATTTAGGCAACTAATAAGTGCTGGATTTTCAAACAAGCTTGCAGCAGTTCCCATCATTCTCAGTGAGAACAGTTTTGAAAACCTGGTAATTTCTTTTAGGAGCCTAAACAGGAACTGAGCTTCTTCTGAAAATCCATTGCCAATTGTGGCTGTTGAACACTTTTGAAAACATGGAGCAACATGTCTTTATATTTAAAAAAAAGAAAAACACCCCCTAGTTTGGAGAGAAAACCAGCTGTGCGACAAATGAGCATGGACCTCTACCTTCTCAAAAGCCATCCTCTGCCTCCTTTAACAATTTTTATAACATTTCCTGTTCACCCTCAGAAAGCCTAATTAGAACTTCAGTTCCCTTTCTGCCACTCCACTCTGACCTGTAACACCTATGTGAAATCTAAGCAAGGAGTTAACACCTTGCTTGCTTGAAAACAATAACCTCTGGATCATGTTACAAGAACAGAGCTCCAAAGTAAAATGTCTGTCCCTTCCAGAAAGCACAGTAGTAGAAGGCCATAGAGTGAAATGCTTTGCTTTGTAAGGACTATAAAGATTTCATTAGCTGCCTTGTCAAAAGCAGTGCTACTGGGAACACATAATTCTGAGAGGGAGAAGGAGTGAAGACAATATTAAGACAAACATTAATTAGAAAAAAATTAAACAAAAAAAATAAACAAAATTAAACAAAAAAAATTTACCTGTACATTCTACAGAAGTGAGCAGCACACCTTATGCCCTTGCTTAGTGTCTGTACCACATAGCTCCCTGTTAAGGTTCCTTGCCTACTTTGAACTCTAGGGTACAGATGTGGGGACCCACATGAAAGCCCCCATAAGCTTATTTACCAGCTTAGGTTATTAGTAAGCTACCACCACCAAGTGTGTTTTAAATCTTAGGGAAGAGCCACTTGGAACTTTGTCTTTTCCCAAATATTTCCCAAGTCTCTAACCCCCCCTTTCCTGGGCAGATTTGAGACTAATTTCTCTTCCCCCCTCCCCCCAAAGTCCTTACATCCCTTTTCCTGGGTGAAAGGAAAGGCTTGAGAGTATACCCTTACCAATTAGTTCTGGTGAACACAGATCCAAAACCCTTGGATTTTAAAACAATGATAACATTAATTAGGTTTTTAAAAGAAGGATTTTAATTAAAGAAAAGGTAAAAATTATTTTTGTAAAATTAGGATGGAAAATAACTTTACAGGGTAATTAGATTCAAAGAGCCCAGAGGAACCCCCCTCTAGCCTTAGGTTTAAAGTTACAGCAAACAGAGGTCAACCCTCTAGCAAAAGGAACATTTACAAGTGGAGAAAACAAAGATAAACCTAACACGCCTTGCCTGGCTGTTACTTACAAGTTTGAAATATGAGAGACTTGTTCAGAAAGATTTGGAGAGCATGGATTGATGTCTGGTCCCTCTTATTCCCAAGAGCAAACAACCCCCAAAACAAAGAGCACAAACAAAAGCCTTCCCCCCACCAAGATTTGAAAGTATCTTGTCCCCTTATTAGTTCTTTGGGTCAGGTGTTAGCCAGGTTACCTGAGCTTCTTAACCCTTTACAGGTAAAAGGATTTGGGTGTCTTTGGCCAGGAGGGGTTTTATAGTATTGTACACAGGAAGGTTGTTACCCTTCCCTTTATAGTTATGACATTCCCCCTTATTTCTGCTCTGACTAGAAAGGGTTTTATCCTGGAATGGAATCTAGTCTGATGAAGAAGTCTAACATTTAGTCTTCTCCTTGGCGGACAGGATGTGTGAGAGTCCAGGCATGTGTGAAAATTTGAGGCTGTCAGCAAAACTTGCTATTATTCTGACAGACATCCTGTGCAGCCTTCAAAATTCCTTCAGTCGATTCTCGTCTGTCAGACTGAAAAATAACCTACGTTGGTTCAAAGCTACTCACTCCCGTCCTTTTTAAACATAAAAAACAAAGGTAAGATGGCACATTTCCAAATGGTGCAGTCTCTGGATCTCCATGGTGCTCTGTGATGCTGAGGACTTATTTTAAGCCTGTTTATTTTACAGATCACTATCTGAAAAATGCTACGTATAAATCCAAATGAAGGGAAGAACTTTTTCTACAAGTATTTGTATTATTGCAGTCCATTGCTGCTGTTTGTGCTCCAGCTGCAGGTGTACTTCAGCATGGCAATAGCAGTAGGTTTTAGATGCCTTTATAGGACACCACTGCTAACAGTAATCTGTTGATTTTTTCCCTGGTGTTGACCATCTTTCTGGGGGGATGGAGGGGGTGGTGTTCTTTTTTGTTGTGTATGCATGTATATATAATTATCAAAGAAGCACTTAATGTTCACTAAGACAGATCACATCACTGAACAATTCATTTTCTACCAATGTAGCCTGGTATGACTGGGCCTTTCGGTAGTAATTGAATCCAGTCTACTGCTGTCAAAACAGAGAATTTATGAATAATAAATTGATTGTAGCCAACAAAGCTAAGTTTGAGATGGCAAGATACGTCAAGGAATCAGAGGAAATTTAAGAACACAATAAAGATTAATTTAGAATCAAACCTGTAATGCTTCCACAATGGACAGTAAAAGCAAGTAAAGCTGTCACTCTTCTCTAACATAATCTATAGTGTCTCAAGGTAAATACGCTTTTGGCTAAAATAGGGCAGCAAAAACGTATGTATCTATAAAGTGTGTATGCTAATGTAATACAAAATGTATAAGTACGCTAGGAACATTTTGGTCTAGAATGAGCCACAGTTTAAGCTTTCATAACCAATTTCACTTTAATGTACATGTATCTTCACAGGGAAAAAATACCAGGTACTAACGGGCTCTTTAACCCAGCAGACAAAGGCATAGCAAGAACCACTAGCCGGAAGTGAAAACCAGACACATTCAAATGAGAAATAAGGCACACATTTTTAACAGTGAAGGTGACTGTAGAATCATAGAAATGAAGGGCTGAAAGGGACCATCCCCCTGTGCTGAGGAAGGACCAAGTAAACCTAGATCATCCCTGACAGGTGTTTGTTTAATCTGTTCTTAAAAATCTCCAATGACTGGGATTCCACACCCTCACTTGGTAGCCTGTGGAACCTCCGATTAACCATGAGAACAAACTACCAAGGGAAGTGGTGGATTCTCCATCTCTTCATGTCTCAAATCCAGACAAGATGCCTTGCTGAAAGATGTGCTTTGGTCAGACACAAGTTATGGGGTTCCATACAGGAGTACCTGGGTGAAATTCTATGGTCTGTGTTATACAGAAGGTCAGACTACATGATTGAATAGTCCCTTCCAGCCTTAAAAATCTATAAATATATTAGCTAAACTGGGCTCCTTAGAGCAGAGGTCCCCAAACTGTGGGACATCCCCCCCAGGGGGAGCAGAGGAAAGTTCAGGGAGGTGTGGGTGGGGCCCAGGCCAGCCCCCACAGGGGTTGGGGAGGGAGTGCCACTCAACTCTGCTCCTGGCTCCGACCCTGGCTGCCGGCCCCATGCCTGGGGTCCCACTCCCTGCTGGCCATGTGCCCAGGGCCCTGGCTGCTGGCCTCAGCCTCCAGCCTTGGCACTGCTCCCACCCCTGCCTCCAGCTGTGGCCCCAGCCTTGGCCTCCTTACCACTGTCTGTGTCGCCCCCTCCTGGAGCCGCAGCTCTGGTCCTGGCTCTGGGGGAGGGGGACACTGACAAGGGTAAGGGGGGGTGAGGTACAAAGTTTGAGGACCACTGCCTTAAAGAAACCAGCCCAGATTCTGCAGTACAGTTGCTGGCACAAGATCTTAACAATGACATAGCTTAGCAACAGTATGATTGCCCTAATGTAAATGAATCCTCCACTAGTGTAGAACCATTATATCTTCCAGCTCCTATGCCATCCTCTCTCTCCTGCTCCCAATGAAATGGGCATGGCTGAAGCTCTCTTCTTTCTGGCTGCTGCAATAGGCGCTAAATGATCACATCTGAGCCAGTTAATGGATCGGTATTGAACAAAGATCTGTGGGTTTGAGACCTGGACTGTGTTAGCTCAGTGAGTCGCTGTGAAGTACAGTATCTATTTCTGGAGCCCTTGTGAGTTCAGTACTGGGTGAACTGGTGTTTTTTCAGCATCTCTTTGACAGCTGTAGTATTTATTTTAGTAAGGTCAGTTCTATAAGGCTATACCTATTCAAACCTCTAACTCTTGACACTGCTTTTGTCACACACTAGCCAAAATCCCTGCATGCAGCCCCTGAGGTTAAACAACAGGAACGGCATACGTGGACTGAGGGCAGTGCATGGCCCTATATCTTAATGGTACCCAGGAGGCCAATGGGAGGGTTAGACAAAATACGCCTTAGCAACATATTATCTCGGTTTCACAAGAAGCTGTCCTCCCCCCGAGTGAGAAGCAGAAAAAGGGATCAAGCCCTGTCTTTTCTAGTTAGTCATTAACAACTGGTCAATTATTCTACTTTTAAATTAAAGGGAATAAATGAAACTCAATTTAAGTAATCAAAGCAGTAGATAAACCTTAAAAATTGATAGCGGTCTCCAACTCATCTTTCACTTAAAAAAGAAAGATCAAGTCAACTCTGTGCTCAGGATACTGAATCTACTCTCTGTTACACCAGAAAATCAGAAAACAGTGCACTGAAGTCAATGGACTTACACAGGTGTAAGGTAAGTGTAAGTGAAGGAGGAAAAATTGCACCCCAGCATAGAGATAAGGTAACACCACACATTGGCTTTGAATACTATTCATTTTTTAACTTGGGGAAATTCTGTCTAATTTCTTCAAGCATGGTACAACATGCACACCTGCAAAAATGTGCAGTCATTCGCTATGTCTGCAAAACTCTGCCTTTGCACACACAAACTTGGTAACTGCATGTGTTAATGAATGCAATCATAAATTTTGTTGGCAACACTGTCAGAAGCTTTGTAAAGCTTTGGCCCTATGTCATGAAGCAGCAGATGCTTGTAAGACAGACATGAAATGGCTGCTGCAAAACAGCAACGTCACCACTTCCATGTGTTTGTTTCCCGGATTATCCTGACAACACGGATGTAAGGACATGGCTCTCTTCTGGTAGGCCCGGTCCTGTGAGTTATGGGAACCTTGTCACTCCCACTGAGTGCACTCAGCACTTTGGGGGACATATGAGAGCTGGGACTGAGAAGGCGGGTGGGCCTACGTCTCTCTTCTCTAATTCGAGAAGTTCAAGGTTCATTCTGAGAGTGAAATTCACATTTCCTGGGAAGTCACAACTACAAAGAAGCCTTCTACCATCCACCATGGATTCTGCTAAGAACACACACTCCGTCATAGGAAAGAATGAGACCTAAACTCACCGCATTTGTAGGGAAGTATGCATAACAGTCAGACCATTTTTCTTCCGTCCCAACCTCTTATTTTTCCTGATCTTATTATATTCATTGTAACCTTTTTTTAATACTAGTGAGTGGTTCTGTCATGATTAAAAAAAAACACATTAAGTGAATGCTCCAGCATTCCACCTTACAGAATATTGAGTAGCTGTGGGGGCATTATTCCTCCTGAATGGTACCCTTTTCTTATGGCACGGTGGTGAAATTTTCCCCTGCCAAATGTTTTAAAATATACCTCATAGAACTGGAAGGGACCCTGAAAGGTCATCAAGTCCAGGCCCCTACCTTGACTAGCAGGACCAAGTACTGATTTTGCCCCAGATCCCTAAGTGGCCCCCTCAAGGATTGAACTCACAACCCTGGGTTTAGCAGGCCAATGCTCAAACCACTGAGCTATCCCTCTCCCTTTCCCCTCTCCTATGAAGTATGGAGATAAGCAGGACAATGCATGGCGTATTTATTGTACAGCCCTATGAATCTGCCTTCAATTGTTTTTTCCTCTCAATATTAGGATGCAGCAGTGACAAGGCATATAGAAGCCTGGAGAAGGAGGTTATAGAGCAGCACACTTCTCTCACACACACAAACACGTTTGTCTTCACTGCAGAGAATGCCAGGGAACCCAGCCATAATGGAAAAGTGGCTGGGCGCAGCTGGAGGGAAGATGTGTGTCCGGAGGGACTATAACAGTAATAAAGCTTGGTACATTTACAGCATCATTTGGCCGAGGATCTCAAAGTGCTTTGACAAACAAATTAAGCCTCACAAGACCGATCTCGGTTAGCTAAGTAGTATTGTGCCTATTTTTTATGGTTCCAGTCTAGTGCTCTATCCACTAGGCCATACACACTCATGCCTCCTGGAGACTGTGGAGTATATTCCTTTAAAAAATTCCTTTACTCAGCAAGATTCTGAGAGGTCTTTTGTCTCCTCTCAGACAAACAGCTCTCCTTTACTACTTGCCACCTGGTTACCTCGCTGCCCAGTGCTTAAAGTAGATGGAAACAGATAGGGAGCGCTCACTGCTTCATACAAGGAGGAGGGGAGCTGTGAAGAAATGCTGCTACTCCAAGCCAAGGAGTGGAGAGGGAGCGTTCCTTTGCTTTTAGCAAAAGAGGGGTTTCCCTTCCCCGCTTACTTTTAGCTCTGCTTCTTCCAGTAGCTAATGCCTCATCTCAGATCATGGGTCTGTCTTATTAATTATTACTTGTGTGACAGAGAGCTGGAAGGTCCCATTGTCCTAAGTACTGTACAATCATATAGCTAGTGAAGCTTAACTAGCTGTTCACAAGTTCTCCCAAACACACAGGCCTGGTCTACACTACCGCCCCCCCCACTTCGGACTAAGGTACGCAAATTCAGCTACGTTAATAACGTAGCTGAATTCGAAGTACCTTAGTCCGAACTTACCGCGGGTCCAGACGCGGCAGGAAGGCTCCCCTGTCGATGCCACGTACTCCGCTCGCCGAGCTGGAGTACCGGCGTCGACGGCGAGCACTTCCGGGATCGATCCGGGGCACTTCCGGGATCGATTTATCACGTCTTAACCAGACGCGATAAATCGATCCCAGAACATCGATTGCCTGCCGCCGGACCCTCCGGTAAGTGTAGACGTACAGATTGATTTCTAGTGGAGGCCCCAGGTTTAATCAACTTGTCATGTTCTCTCTAAGCTGCCCATGGTATTTGTTCATATTACCAAAAGCTGGCCAAGTAGCTGTACTAAGCCTGTGTAAATCAGAACTCTGCCTTACCACAGGATATCTAAAATGTACCTTCTGTAAATGTTCTTAATGCACTGTACCAACTGAAAACAATCACACATAATATCGCTTTCCATTAGTTTAGCATTCATCTCTTTTCGTATGCTTTAACTATGTAATCACATTGTTAGTAGTTCAGTTTGTACCCATTAAGATTTGTTTTAGCGTAATGATATTTTGAGGTCCTTGAGAAAAGGTGAACAATGAAGATATGTCTGGTAATATATCAGCCTCCTTATTACCTGCTCAAAATTGCAGTATTAAAAGCATTACGTGTGAAATAAAATTATACATTCTTACTGTATGAGAATGATCACAGGGGCTCATCCTTGTATGAACAATGGAATAGAAATGTAGAATTTCTTTACAAGAAAATAAAACTATTCCATAATAACAAAAAAGTAAAGGTCAGTGGAACTCAGCTTTACCTTAGCCCATCATATATCTGCCCATGAACTACAATGTTGCTTGCAATGTTACTGTAGTCTGGAAACTCAAATTCATAATTCTGCTAGACACTAAAAACCATGCACTCATTACAGAGACTGGTTTGATGGCTCATTATGACAATCTAACACACTGCACTGTCTGCTAACCCTTAATTGCCCACTTCATTTTAAGTGGTCTCCTACAGCATGTGTAAACTCTTATGCTTAACAATCTAGCCCTCAATCGCCCACTTCAAATGGCCTCCCACAACAGGTGTTAACCCCTTATGCTTCGAACAATCTGTCTCAACTTGTATTTAGCTCAGACGGCCTAGCTGTCTTCTCTAGACCTGAAGAAGAGTTCTTTGAAGCTTGAAAGCTTATACCTTCCACCAACAGAAGTCGTCCTAATAGAAGATATTACCTCACCTACCTTGTGTCTCTCGTGAACTATAATGTTCAATTAACTTATGAACCTATTTCAACAGGACTCATTATCTTTACTTTGACATCTGATCTAAGTAGTAGTACATACGACTGGGGGCATTCTGCGTCAGAAAATTAAAAATTCTGTGCCAAAAAAATTAAAAATTCTGCAATATTCTCCAAATTTTCTTTATCAAAACAACACTACATAATCACACCAGTTTCAATTATTTTGGTAATTTATTTCAAAATATCTGTCAGCAAGAATGTCTGTAACAATACAGACACACACAAAAATTCCCCGGGGAGTAGAGAGTTAAAGAAACCCTTATGACAACCCAGTTCCTGTTTCTCTGTCCCCTTCCCCACTTCCAGAGCCCAGACATGGGACCAGACAACTGACAATCACTCCCCCACCTAGCCCAGCCGTGATGTGCCCCCCACAGCCAGTACCCAAACCCTCTCCCCCCAGAACCCAGCTGCCAGGCCCCCATGGGCCAGATACCCACACTCCCCACCTCCAGAGCCCAGCCGTGGGCCCCCCCCGGGCCAGATACCTACAACCCCTCCCCCCCAGAGCCCAGACATCCACCCTCCTTTTCCCAAAGCCCAGGGATCCAGAGGGAGGAACAGCCTGATGCTTGATCCCAGGCATGGAGTTTCCTGTGTGCCGCCCTCTCCTTCCCTCAGGGAATTCTGGGAACTGCAGCTGCCAGGAACCCTCTAACTCCCCTCCTCCCCACAGCAGTGTTTTCTATGTGTGAGCTGGGCTCTGCTGAGTCCTGTGGCCATAGGAGTAGTCAGCATCACTGCAGGCCATTTCTGTGGGGGAAAGGAAATTCTGTGCGCACGTTAATTTCTGCAAAATTCTGCATTACGCAGTGGCGCAGAATTCCCCCAGGAGTAGCATACTGTATACTAAATGGTGATATATATATATATATATATATATATTAAGCAGCAGCATTAGCATTTATTCTGGCAGTGTAATCACTTGAAAATCATAGGCCAATTTTTCAAAGGCGCATTCTAGATTGCATCCACAAATTTGTACATGCAAAAATACTAGTAAATATGCACATAAGAGAGCACTTGTGTGCACAACTGCATATTGTGCACATGCAGATGTGCATTTGCACATGTATCTGTGTTTTTACATGCATAAACAACACAAACAAATTTCGTTGGAAACATTTCAAAGTCTTTGTTAAAAATCTGGCTCAGTAATTCTCAATACAGGTGAAAAATACACAGACAGGTTCTTAATTAAGGATTCTGCCAGATGAAGCACTCTCCTTCAACATTAAGTTCTACAGTTGTGACTATGATAGGTCAAATTCTGCTCTGACTCACCCCAATGTACAGTAAATCTAAGGTAAGTGCACTGACTTAGTGGATTCACTTCAGTTTTACACTAGTGACATGAGCATAACATAGCCCTATGTGTATCAAAATAAAGTGATTCTACTCCTGTCTCCATTATCACTTGATGTATTTCTGACATATAACAAATATTGGCTTTAGTCACCATACACACTGCTGATGAGAGAAATGCAGCAGACGATTGGAACCTAATTGTTAAATGATGTTTTTGATTGTCAGAAAATTAATGGCACACTACAGGCTGTGTAGTTCATGTCTTTGAAATAGGGATGAAAGTTCCAAGCTTTTACACGAAGCTTGTTTTAATAAATTTGGTTTATACATTTATTTATTTTTGAAAGAAAGAAAGAAAACTTTATATGCACATGCACACACAAATTTCAAAGAGGGTGCTATTTTCCAGCAAATTATATGAAACGTAAAATTAACAAAATGTAAATAATATAAACAACCTAAATTAAATATTAAAACAATACCATAGCTGAATGAGTGAATTTTATTTTCATAAGAGGCTGAACCATAAAACCATTCTTACCAATGCAACACCCAGCTGTTTGGTGTTTAGCATCAGAATAACATTATTCTAGTGCAGCTGCTGTTATTGTTTGCTGTATTTCTGCCAACTTGTGGAAGCCAGAGATGTTAGTCTAGCAGAGAGGGACAGCTCTGATGAAAGCTACAGTTTGACAGATGCTCCCATCAACAACTTTGTTACTCTGATTGACTACATGGTATTTTAGGCAAATTAACCTGTCCAAAAAATTCTTTATTACTATGCTTGTGCACAGATGGAAATATGAACTTCACAATTCTGGGTATGAGCTTAGCAATTAACTGAAATGTTTCAATAGACTAATGAACTTTCATTCAAAGCATGCTCTCTGTCAGGAGGAGAGACAGGCTGTGTTTGAGAAAGTGTTATAGAATGTCAAATAGATCTTGACAGCAATGCTACTATGAAATTTGAAATATGAGAAAAATCACAGAAAGAAAATCATTTAACACCTTAGTAATCCAGAGGGATCCAAGCTAAGCCTTTATTATCTAAATCTGAAATTGTAATACATTATACATTCACTTACTGTAATTCATAACGTATATAATCACAGTGCTGCAATCACTAACATTGCTCAGTTTTTAATGGTCACCCTTTATTACCATGGGAAAAAAATATCAAGTGGTGACATTTCTAAGGAAGTTATTGGAGATGATGTTAACAATCCAACCTTAAAATTGCAGTCATCACTGTCTGAGTCCTAAGAAACTATTAAATAGAAAACCCAATTAAAGCATAACAATCCTGTGCACTGAAATGGAGGAAGAGAGAACTAGCGTATCACCACTCTACATGGATACATTTTTTTAAATGTGCTATCTGGGAAATAAATGTAACCTTTTAGGGTGCGTTGGAGAAGAAAGTGTACACACACAAAAAAGGGATTGAAACTTGGTTTGGAAAACCCAGAATGACATTTCTGAGAACATGTTTAAATTATGCATCAAGCACTCTTTATAGAGTAGCATTGCACCAATCCAGTGTCCTATATAGGCATTCCACCCTCCCCCAAAATAAGAGGCAGAGGCAGAGTTCTGTTCCATTCTCACTATATGGACCCTTCCTTGTGGCAGTAAAGGACCCCTCAGGACTACCCAGGGCCTTTCATAAAGCCTTGGCTGAATCGGGCCATGATTCTGCAAAGCTCTTAAATTTGTGTTTAACTTTAAGCACATGCTTAAATCCTGTTAACATCAATTTAAATGCATGCTTAAATGCATTGCAGGATCAGGTTTGTAAAAGCTTTTTCTTTCTCTCTCAACACTGTCAATATACAATCAGGGTGTATAACATATATGTGTGTATATGTATTAAATATGGCATATATTACACAGGCTGTATCACTACTCTAAACCTTTGGATCAATAAAAATCTGAGCATGCTATAACTTTAAAATAGGATGTGTCCAATGGAAATATTTCCAGTGCACTTTTATTCAAATTACAGAACATGCAATTTTTCCTCAATTGTGTTATTTTGTCTTTGTTAGAGAGGAGCTAAATTCTCCATTCCATTATGTACAGCCTTGTACTTAATCTTGGGGGAAACACTGCACTGTGACAAAATACACTTTTGCTACACAGCTTGTAAACAGCTTGACTCTTTCATAATAAAATATTAAAACCTAATGTTGTAGTTTGTTCCCTCTAAGGATCAGGACTCAGAATAGCCCCAAGCATGTCAAACATGGATTGGAAATGCTACATTTTAAAAGCAAAACAAGGTGTTAACTCATGTACTTTGTAATAACATGATCTAAAACCCTTGCAGAAATCTTAAAATCTTTATAATATTAATTATCTGGTGAGTTAATAGCTTTAAAATAATGACTGATGTTTAAAGGAGGCATTTGGAAGACTAACGAATCTTAGAACATAAAACTACTGTAAAGCTTCTGATATTTAACCTTATAATGAGCATACTGCTGTTCCTATACATGATGTGCAATACTCCCATTGACTTCAAAGGAAATAGGTTGGGGACCACCATTTATTAACTTATAACACGGACAACTCCATAGCACAGTGGTCTTTGTTAACATCAGAGAAATTGAGTCAAATTTTGCCCCAATCAGTAACTCCACTCTGCTTGCACTAGTTTAACTGAGGGCAGAATTTGAACTTTTCTTCAGTGTACACTCTCAGCTGCAATCTTTCAGTGCTTGGGATATAATTCAAGGCAGCTTTTGGCTTGGATATAAATCATTTGATGAAGTTTTTATGTCAATGTTCTTACTGAATTGACATATGCATCTTATTTCTGGTCTTCCTGAGGTTATGCCCATACCAATAGCTTCTGGTAGCACAATTAGGTAGACCATTATTGTGAGCAAGACAAGCAGCATACTTACTTATCAAATTTTATGTAAAGAGCAAGTTGGTTATAAGTGACAAACTTATACATGTTCCCAATTTGTGCCATCAAACTCTGGATAGAATTATGCAAATTTTGCAATTTCTGTTTCACAGAAGTTTGTATGAACTTGTTCGCACCAATTAATTCCGGGTAGTTTCACACGATGCTCCCGTCCACCCAGTGGAATTAGCAGTAACTTTGCCTGAGCAAGGAGCAGAGGTCAGGCACCTTACACCTAACAAATTCTGTACTATTCCTACTAAACTACTAAGATTTAACAAACTGCTAAAACTTTATTTCAGCCAAATCCAAATTCTGAATATTTCTTAGACTCCTGGGACATGATCCAATGCCCAGTGAAGTCAATGGAAAGCCTTCCATATACTTTATGGGTCACTGGATCAGGCCCATGGACAGTGTTCACATGAATCTTCCCGACACCCATTTTGGAAAGCTGGGTTTAAAACATTTGCTCACCTTAGTAAAGTCTGGATTAAATAGAATTAAATGAACCTTCACCTTATTTTGCCAAAACCTTGAATTATAGATTTCACATAGGGTTCTTCATTTCTTAACAACTTGGCCAAGTTTATAAACTTAATTTTTAACCCCTGCCAAATCCCCAATGACTTTTTGCTCCCTGCGCCTGTCTCATGATCTGTAGCATGAACTCCTATGTCCACGCAGAGACCCAGTGACTCCACACTGGCTTCTCATGATGCAGGATTGGGGTCTAAATAGTCACACTCAAAATAAGATCAAGTGCTTTTCAATGAGCATTCAAAATGGCACTTGCAAAATATATTTGTGCATGCCTTTGCATTTTTCACTCTCTCTGCAAATTTAGTACAGACGAATCTTGGACAGTGTAATGACATTGCTCCAGATCCTTCACTATCATCATTGCAAAGCAGCCTGAAAGCTGGCTAAACCAGCTCACTCGTGGTTCTGCCCAGTTGGATGGAATCCCACAGGTGGCGCTGAGTTGACATAGTGGCTCCACGCTGCCTCTCTCCTAGCATACTGGGCCTGGCTGGAGAAAGGGAGTAGAGAACACCACTTTATAGCAGAAATAGTACAGAACTTCACTAGCAGAAAGTTTAAGGTCATCTTATGCTAAGATCAGGATGATATTCCAATTGCAAACACATGTGGCTGACAGAAAAAAAGATCCTGCATCCAGGAATTCAGATAGGCCTGTGAACATGATATTAATACTACAGTTAGATAGAATCTCTTTGTCTGTCAAGGCCTGGTCATAAAACAGGGGAAAATGGACAGATAGCTTCTTGACTGAGCAGGTCAATTACTTTTGTTACCTAGGCTCATACACCCAGCAGTATATCAGTATTTGTGGTCAGATATTCCCTCTTAATTCCGGAATGAATAGCTTGTTTTTTGAAACACTATATTATAGTAGAAGTTAATGGAAATAGTTATTGGAGCAACTCTCAGGCTGCTAAGATGGATACTATTGCGGGGCTAGGAAAAAGCCCTGCTTGCAATGAAGTGGAGGTAAAAGGGTTGCTGAGGTAACTGCAATCAGATAGCTAGATTAGAGGCACGACTGGGTTCCCTAAAGTCCACACAAATTCTCAAGAAGGCCTCATATATACACTGTGAAGGCAATGAGTCACCTGCTGCTTTTATTCTGACTGTTTCAGGAGTTTTCCTATTTCTTCCTTTACTTTACTCACATTCCACAGATGGAAGGCTTGGTGAAAGTCCGGAGTCTGGTATTTCCTGCACTACTGGGTACACAAGAGTGTACAAAAATTTTTACACTCCCATAATATAGGAGGTAAATAAAGACTAGAGATTTGCTGCCAGCAGAAGACTTGAGCGGAACTAGTCGGAACATTTTCAGTGAAATGAAATTTCACCAAATTATGCTCTTTCATGAAGATGTATAAGTTTTGACAAAGTTTCTGTTGGAGATCGGGGGGAGAGGGGAAAGAGGGAGGAGAAAGACAGCCCCCTCACACACACACACACACACACACACACACACACACACAGCACATCCCAGGCCAATGTCCTACTCACCATGTTACCTACCCACACATCTTCCCAAACTGGAAAATTCAGGATTCAGTCATAAAAGATACAACTCTGTTTTTGCAAATATGTTCAAAAGGTTTTGGAACAAAAACAAATTCTGAAACCTTAAAAGTTGACATGACATCAAATTGTAATCATCTGGTCAACTGTAGACTTAAGTCCTCATTTCAAATAGATGGAACAAAAGTACCAATAGGGGAAGTCCTGCATGTATTTTATCATGTTTTGGGTTGTTGGATGGGGGGGGGGGAGCATATGGAACAAATTACTTAAATGAAGTAGGTATAGCCAAAAAGGTTTTTAAATAGTGGCTAGAAGTTTTCTTAACTCAATCTCGATTTAATCTTCAGGAGTCTGAGAGCAGTGTACTCTAAACCTGTAGAACATTTTTCCTAGTTTCAACTATTACTTAATTGATATTTCTGCCTCATTCTCAAACTTCTCTATTCTCTCTAAAAATGACAGATGTAACTTCCATAAAACCTTGATTTGATTCAAGCCACTTGCTAAATTTATTGCTAGCATTTCCAAAACAAGATTAAGGAACACCCTGCCATCCTGTTCATAGCTTAAACATAAATTGTACTTCCCGACACAGAAATTAAATGTGCTTGTTGGATAAGGTGGCCAATTGTAAGAAGATTTATATTAAGTGCAAATCTGTGACAGACCAGCATAATGAGCAGCCTTAAGTATTTATTGCTTTTTTTTAGGACACCTCGCCAATTTCACTTTTGCATTTGATAATAATTCATAAAATCTACCAGATTCCATTTTCCTGTATGAACAATATACTGTGAAGAAAAATAGCTTTGAGCTTCTATTTGAAAATAAATCTGATCTGTATCTCTTTACTCGAACTATTAACCAGCTAAACAAAACTCAGCTAGTATTTAAAATTGCCTCACTAAAAATACTTTCATTTGATTCCTTTCTCACAACAGGGTTTTTAAATTTGCTTTATACATTATTTCAATTATTGCACCCACATTTACACCACAATGGTTATCACTACTATTTGTAAAGAAAGTTTCCTGTTGACGGTAAGAAATTGTAAATCTGGCAACTCTTTTTTGGCTATTATCAGTGACAAGAGAGGCTGTTTTAACTAAAGATCTGAAAATGTAAACTTTTTTTTAAAATGCTGAATTTGTTTAAATCAAATATTTTTAGTAAAGTTTTAGCAGCCAGATCCTGAAGTTTGAACCCACACCAAGTTCAAATACAGAGAAATGTTACTCCCTTCAGAGCAACATGGTCACTGTTAGACCCACGGGACTTACTTCGGTAGGATCCTCCCTGTTTCATCATGGCTGGAAGGTCCAGGTAGTGGTGGCTTCATTAGCTCAGACCCTGCTCCTCCTCTGACATGCCTCTGCATCAACTCTACATCTTATGATATCAGGATGAGCAGCTTGCAGAGCTGGGCTCCTCGGCATTAGCAGGTTGCAGATCCTCTACATAGGCTACAAAAAAATCCTGCCCCAGTGGAGCAGAACTGCAGCTGTGCCCCTACATTTAGGGCTCTCCACAGCTGCAGAGGAGAGAACATGATTGTAGCCCAGGAAATCCACCCTCTGTATCTCCACCATCTTATCTGGAGATTTGCCATTTGCTCCTTTCCCAGTAGTGCCCAGAAAGTACCTATTATAGATGCAGTACAAATTACAGGGGGCTTCTCTTTTACTATTTACCACTATTTATGGTATTTGCAGTATTCCTTACACTTGTAATGGAGAATTATTACAAACAAACAGTCAGTTATGGCAGTAAACGACACATTTTTAAGGACACCTTCTGCATTACATTTATTGAAATGTATGTTTTGTTTGGAGAGTCTGTTTTTGTCCACTGTAAATGACTGTCTCTAATAAGCAAATCCCTGTCCATAGACTACAATACAAATTTTCCTCATTAGTGTAAAGTGAGTGGCATTTTCAACTTTCATGGGGAGAGGCATTGCAAGAAATAAGAGATCAGTGTCTGAGAGCTAACTGCCTGCTCATTACCGCTGCCCTCACTGTGCTGCTCTGTGGTAGCTCATCAGCAGCTCTGAGAATGGCCCTGTGATAGGATGCACAGGAACCAAACCTTCCTGTTGGCTAAACGAGAGCGTGAAATATATACCAGACCCCTGCACTGGAGGACAGAACCTGCTAGCTAGATGTACCACTGGGAGAAGAGAAGAGAGTTATGGACCCCATCACTGAGGCCTACGAGCAATTAATACCCCGTCACTGCCACACCAGGGACAAGGAAGGGACTGGGGTTTATACCAATGTACTCTCTCTGAACCGCATTTGAGGGCTTTGCATAGGATAACCGCTTCTGGCTAGCTTATTTCTGATACATCTGAAGCACCATCCCTCTATCAGCTGGAAAGGAGAAGGAACTTTCTGTCTGTACTCCCTCCTCCAAAACCTCATGGATACTGCAAGGGTTGGGGAGGGGTGTGTGTGCGGGGAGGGGTTGCTGGTACTACGCTTCTTCCCCAGAGCCCCCTGACTGCTGAGTGCCATCTACTGAGGCAATATTCTGTTCATATTAAATCTCACTGCCAACACGACAATGGTATCATTTAACATTGGTACAGTGCCTTTCATCCCAGAGGATCCCCAAATGTTTCATCTACTTATGGCCAGTAGTTGTCTCATAGTGTACGACTATAAGGCAGTTTAGGGCAGAAATCAGAGAAGAGTTCTGCATCCAGCTGAAACTATAGGGGGATTTTAGGTAGGCAAAATGTCATTATTCAAATTGCACTTTTGCCAAAATGCCCAGAGCTAACATCTCTCCACTCGCAAAATGTTGCCCTTAACAATTCTGAGGGCATTCATCTCTTGAAAGAGAGAAATGTCTTTGGAGCGTCATGCAGCTTGTACAACTCAAAAGCAAATAGAAAATTATTATAAATCCTGTTCCACATTTTTCATTCATTAAAACCGTGTGCGCCACGTTATTTCTAGGCATGATCAAATCTGTCTGGAAGAGCGCATTCTGTGACCATTAGCTCGGTCTCCTTATGTTTCCACACTGGACACAGTAGTTGTCTAGCTTTCCTCCACTTTGCCGGATGTCCTGGGGACAAGACAGGATTCCATTTTGGCAAGGATCATGACTGAGGGAGGAAAGCTTGGGTGAGCAGCAGTGAAAGAGAGCAGAGAACGTGTGGGGGACGGGAGGGAGTTTCGGAGGAAGAGTTGCCATTGCTACCTCCTGCCCTTCCCGGAAAAAGCAGAGGTAATGGCTGGACAGGCACCAACCTAGGGGACCACATTTCAGAGGGAAGTAGCCAACAACACAGGAGACATCATGCTATGTGAGCCTGTCTTTTAATTACAAGTACCCAAAGCCTTCACTTATATCCGGCCATCTAGATCCCAGGACAATATCACTGGGAGTGTGGAAAGAGGTTAGTAACCCCAAAACAAGCTCCTTAATCTACAGCAGGAGAAGAAAAGCAGTATGGGAGGAGGGAGCTGAGGAACGAAAGAGAAAGTCAGCTTTGACTTGGGTTGCACCAAAAAATAGTTAATTTCTTTGGGTCCCAACACCTACAGCCAAGCACCATAAAAACTACAGGATGACTCAGTTTCCTTGCATTTTCCAGATTAAATCACATGTCTCTCTATCAACAGATCACAAAAGAGCCGAATGACTCGCTCAAAGGAGCATAGCGGGAACAATGAAAACAACAGGCCAATACCAACTAGCATTTTGAACAACAGTCTGAAGGACTAAGAAGCTCAATTAAATTTTTTCCTTTTTAAGAGGAGAGCTACAAATGTACCTTAAAGAAGGCTTTTCATAGTAGAGAAAACTGCAAACGTCCCATGTCACAGCTTGGCTGGCCTCTGTGATTAAAGTAGGTTCCCATTTGGGCTAGTTAAGGGGGCAGGACTGCACCTGGGCTATAAGGGGTCAGAGGGAGTTTCAGTGAGGACAGAACTGGAAGGGAACAGACCTGGCTGAGACAGAGCCAGGAAACTGGAGGGAGTGAGAAAGGCTCCTGCAAGAAGACCCTTCCATTGGGGGAATTTGGAGGCCGGAGCCCAGTGAGCAAGAGGCCCCTGTGGCAGGGTTGCCAACTTTCTAATTGCACAAAACTGAATACCCTAGCCCTGCCATTTAAAATGGCCAATAGCTTTTGGAATCTTGCCAGTGACATATTGTGTCAGTGAGTTCCACAGGCTAATTATGCACTGTAGAAAATCATTTCCTTTGGGCTACCTGAATATCCCCTTATTCACAACCCAGGGGAAATAATACATTGTAAGTGTCAGGCATTCATTATCCTCCTCTTAAATGAGCTGGCTGTAGTTAGAAACATGGAATTAAAATAATTAGCTAATAGAGAGGCAATGTGTTCTTAAATTCCACCTAAAAGATTTACTGAAAGTATTTTTTGGAGGGCTACATACATCTTGGTTGCATAGACTCCCCTCCCCTTTCCACAGCACTGTTGCACCACACTGAATCACCAAGCTGTTCGAACAGCCAAGTTTTAAAGTGCATTTTTGGACTTGACATTCTGCCTTTCTAGCTAGTACATGTAGCTCAATCAGAGCTTCCTCGGGCTACTTGCAAATAGCTACTAACCAGAATATGAACTCTGGTGAACAGGCTCTTTTCAGGCTCACTTGGAAAATCTCACAAGCTCACTGCTGTTTCCCCCAAGACTCAGGAGCAAAAGGAAGTCTTAACGCTGCCAATACTTATACATTAACTCCAGTTGTTTTATGTGAAACAGAAACACACACACAAAGTGAGAACAGAGACTAGAGTTCCAAAACAAAAATAGCGTATTTAAGGGATTAATTTCAATTTTGATCCTAGTGATTTCTGTGTTGCATTCATTAATGTTCTGTGTCGGCTACTCTGCATGGACAGACTCCTTTATTTTTAAATAAAAAGATGGAGCTTGAACACCATGTGGAGTTTCCCAGTCACTCACTCCTCCATGAGCTAAGTATAGCGACATCAGTTACAGCAAATTGTGCCCTCTCTCTGCCCTCAGCCAATAGACACTGAATTTTTATGTGAAAACATTTTCAGGGCTGTTCTGCATTTATTGCCCTCCTTTCGAAGAACAGGGGAAATCCAGACCCCAACAAAGTTCAATCTTTTCCACAATGCACTCTCTGAATTCAGTCAACAAAATTAATCCATGCCCAACAATTCTGCAGAGTACAATAACAACAAGCTGGTTACACAGATGGGGATGCATTTTGAATTTAAATGAGTTCCCGTTACTCTTGCTCTCTCGAAATGTACACCGTGCTGAAGGACCCTATCTAATGCTTTTTAAACATTGAAAAAAAAATCAATTTTTTAAAAAGTATTTTAACCCCTCTTCTGTTACTATGATTTGTCCTCCCAGAGGAAAGAGTATTTCTTGGAATTTCTTTTGCCACAAATAAAGGCACTCATCAAAGATACATTTTACTCTGGTTGTCTTGACAATCCCTTGTGATTAAATGGCTCAGAAATAAATACCTGCAGTTTATCATACATTTAGAAAAATAATGAAAACATGAAATTTTTGCAATAGGCTCAATTATTCCATCTTAATTTGGTCTGTTCTGCATTTTTTGGTAGTAGTATTTATAGTGTGGTAGTAGCAAGGAGCCCCACTCATGGAGCAGAGACCCCACTGTTCTAGACACTGTATATGGGGGGAGGGATAGCTCAGTGGTTTGAGCATTGGCCTGCTAAACCCAGGGCTATGAGTTCAATCCTTAAGGGGGCCACTTAGGGATCTGGGGCAAAATCAGTACTTGGTTCTGCTAGTGAAGGCAGGGGGCTGGACTCAATGACCTTTCAAGGTCCCGTCCAGTTCTAGGAGATAGGATATCTCCAATAACAGGGCCATAGCAACAAAGAACATGGCCCCCTCCGAACATATGTCCAGGTGGGGCCCCTTACAATGCAGAAACTGGAATGCGGTGTTTATTTTGCCACTTTTAGGGGCCCCCTTCCTTGCGGGGCCCCCTCCGGTCGGAGGGTACGGAGGGCGCTTGCTACGCCTCTGTCCATTAATTAATTTATTTACAAACACAGAACAGAATTATTGTGTATGTTTTCATCTTTAAGTTGCTTTCATATCATGTCTTTCTCCCACTTTGAACCCATGATATTTAATATGAGCAGGGATGGCTGGCAGTCAATCAGACTGTAGTAGCTTTTTTACTGCATAATAAGCTTGAACCAGTTACTAAAGAGCTCCTTTTTATTTACAATGTTCACTAAAGTACAATATATTATTCCCTTGTTTTTCCCTGCCTCCAACCAGTGAAAAGATTATTCAGAATCTCACTTTGAGAAAGGCAACCATGGTCCATTCACATGGAAACTTCTGTTCAGTTACATTTCGAACCCAAGTCCATTCATCCACCTCTATGACCTCCTGAACTGCAACATCAGGCTGTATATAGTTAACGTGCCTTAGACTCCCTTACTGCCTGTTTCACTAGGGAACTACTAAAATAGTGTTCATAAGGTAGGTTCCCACTCTGTTCCCAGTCATTCTTACTCCTTACATTCTTCTAAGGCATGGTATAAGTTTTACAGATAGATGAAGGAGTCTTCCCATTGAATTCAATAGGAAGTAGGTCAGCTCTTTTAAATAGATCATACAGATATATCTGTACACAGACAGACCCACAAAAAACAAATAAATACCCAGCCTGATCTCAAGAGGGGCCATGAACTTACAAATCTCATTGACCTGTATTTTGAGAGAGAAGTAAAATACGGGATTGAAATGAAAAATTAAATAGGAGAGATCTGAAATAATGCCATCAGCTCTCCTGGTGAAGCTAAATCTTGCAGCTCTTATTCCTGTTGCTCAAGCAAAACTTCCATTAGTATCTGCAGAATTTGGCCCTAAAATTATGCCCCCTCCCCAAAAAGAAAGTAAAAGCATCCCAGAATCTACAGCCAGCATTTTTATAGTAAAAGCTGAGCACCACTCATGGGGGCAGTAGAATGCTTTCCAAGACCGAAATATTAAATCACATTTTCTCTGAAATCTTGGCTTTGAAAATGAAAGGGGGGGGGGGGAATCCTGACTCTCATTTGTTTGGTTCTTCCTCATGGGCTCCTAGCGCGCCTTTCCACATTTTCTTGTAAAGGAAAAAGGAAGAACTGTGGTAATTTAATACTTCTTCTTTATGAACCACGCTCAGCTCTTCTGTATAAATAATGACATGCTCTTATTAGGCCTAACACAGAGAGAAATACATTCCATTTGGGTCGGTGTCAGTGTGAAATCCTTGGAAAAATCAACTTCTGTCTCTCACTCTTAGTTTTCCAACAAGACTCTGGTATTTCCCCCTGAACTGTTGTTTTGACAACAGGGCCACCAAAGAATCAAGAACAGAAGAGGACTGCCCTCCCCTTGGGTGTCAGCCCCCATCTTTCCTTCCATAACCAACATATCCAACTATTGCATTCATTTCAGCACAGCACATACCTATCAGCATGTAGGACAAATTCTGCTGCTCCACTGGGGCTGTTCATTCAATTCCAGCAATCAATCAGCAGGAGCAGAGCTGCTATCACTACTACCTCTAGGAAGTCTGGAGGTGTCGCTTTTGTATATACCTTCCTAGAGCGTGAGAGTCTTGACAAATCAATACATCATGCCAACATTTTTGTGTCACCAGGCTAGCCCTTTCCTTATATTTCTAATGCACCTCCATTGCTTTTAACCAAAGACTGGTCCAGGAGTTATCTGAAGAAAACTGCATTTCTCCAAAGCACCTATGACAATGGGTCAATCGTGTTCTTGCCTAGACCTGCAACTTCCATTGAGATCACTAGGAATTGCATGAAGACAGGGACAGAACTTGACCTAGTGCATATTGTTTTCCTGCAGTTTTATAAATTAAGTACAGTAAAGAGTCATGCACTAGTGGTCTGAGCACAGGACTGGGAATCCGGAATACCTGAGTTTTAATCACAGCTCGCACGATGCCCTCTTGTCTTGGGCAAATCACAATCCTGCCTCTGTTTTGCCAACTGTGAAACAATGATGATAATATCCATTATCTATCTGAAATTAATATGTTGGGATTTATGTATTAGTTTCATAAATAAAACAACACATTTGAGTAGGACCTACAGAAATGTTTGAGCTATTGTTATCCTTTTCCGCGGTGTTATCCTTTCCTATAAGCACCCGAAGCCCAGTCCTGCAAGCACTCTGTCTTGATTCTCCCATTTATTTCAATGGAATTTCTATTCACAGAGTGCTTTCGGGAAGTCTCCGTGCCTAGATCTACAATTAGCATCATCAATGGTGTTGATAATCAGAGCAGCACATCATCAATGGGCAAACAAATAAGTATACAGTGGAAAATAAAACTTGTAAAGTGTGTTGGAAAAATCCTATAATGGGGGAACAAATCAACATTTGCCAGCAATGCTAAAGGATAAAACCAATGAAGAAAAACTTATTTAAGTTTCCCATCCTATATTACAAACAACAGGAATTAAACAGAAAAAAACAACAAAATACCCACGTACACACAGGCCAATATTCATATATAAATGTGACTCCCTCCTTTTAAACCCACATTTTAAATTAGGAAGAAAGGCCACAAGTGAGTGACTTGCTGATTGCAGTGTGAATTTCAGACTTGTCTAATCATTGCTGACAGGTACACTTGTAATTTCAGCAGCTTCAATTAAAACAAAAAACAACCCCAAAACTTGACAATGATCATTGGGTCTTCCAGAGTCTCTTGTAATGTGCACTACTAACCGGCAGAATTTTTGCTTGGTTTGTTTCTGTTTTTGTTTATTTAACTGGCTTCATAAAATAATATCAATGGTGATGATAATACATATAAGGATAAAGAGTATTCTGCATCAGGACAAGACATGAGCATACAGTATACAAGAGACATGGTGTTAAGCTCAAGCAGAACCCTATCTAGCTCAAGACATTTTAAATGGCTTTCTGCAGAACCTAAGCCCCACGAAGGAGCCTATGAACCACTCTCAGCTCTTCTGTATAAATAACTAAATGCTCTTATTAGGCCTAACACAGAGAGAAATACATTCCATTTGGATCGGTGTCAGGCTACACAAAAGACCCAATGTGCACATAGGGGACACTTTACTGACTGCACAGGAGGGAGTTGCAGAATGGCTTATGCACATGTACACTTTGTTCCTGGTCTCTCCCTATCCCTTCTGCTTGAGTGACACAGGCAGCAGGAGTTACCATAGCTCTAAAGCTGCTTAGCCACTTCAAGAAGAAAGAAGCAGGAGACGCGCCCACCCTAGGCTATCATCGACCCTGTTGGCTAACCTATTTCCTCAGGAATCCGGCCCTCAAGTACTGCAAATATGGATATCAGTTTGGACTAAACTGAACTTTTAGGACTAGACTGGGGCCCTTGGATTTTACGCCAGTACATTCCGCATGTAGAAACAGCAGCCCATGTGGCACTGACCCCACCCTTCTTGGCCCAGAACACAAAGAGTCTTTTGCAGAGTGACAAGTATCAGAGGGGTAGCCGTGTTAGTCTGGATCTGTAAAAAGCAACAGAGAGTCCTTTAAGACTAACAGATGTATTGGAGCATAAGCTTTCGTGGGTGAATGCCCACTTCGTCGGATGCAAGAGTGAGTGATCCACACAGATAGTAAGTGAGAGGGGTGTTCTCTTTGTATATATGTAAATAGTTAGTTAAAAGATAAGGTACCAACAGATAGTGCTCAAGAACATGTGGTTTTGTATGACCAAAATCCCCCCAAACCTTATTGTGCACCCTAAATAGAGAATGGGAGAGGGGGACAATCTTGCCCCACCAGCGTTGAAAGGAATTGCTTAGCCCCTCCTTTAAGAGGGTACATTGCAGTATAGCTTAACAGGTATAATTAAAATAAAATGTTACTAAGCATGGTGCAAAAATACATGTTTATTGGAAGTTTCTAAGGAAAAATCTTCCCCCTCCCCAGTTTCCTACCAATTCTTTGCTTCTTTTTTAAGCAAGGCATGAGTCTCTGAAGCATTTTAACTGGACTGGATCGGGGACTGCGAGCTGGCAGTCTTTTTCTGGTCATGATGCAACTTGTACAGAACGGGTTGGATGAACCTCAAGTGAGCAGCTGTTTACTTTACAATTTTATTTTTTACATTCTGAAAGTTTGTGATCTAATTAGCCATTTTATTTTATAAAAATACTTTTTGGCACCAGCAGACTCTAAATGACTCAAATGTGGGAGGAGGGGTGCGTGTGTTAGTATGAGTGGGGAGTAATGTGTGTTCAACATGAGCATTCCACTTCATTTTCACAGACATTTCAACCTGAAGGCAGAGGCAGATTATGGGTTTGTGGGGCCCTGGGCCAGAGCAGGTGGGGGGTCCCTCCCCACCCCTTCAGCCTGAAGTCCCCGCTGACCCTCCCTGCGCTCCTGCCAGGGAGCTGGGCCAGGGCACGGGGGCCAGTGCTGGGCGGGTGCGGGGAGCAGGGCCAGCCCCCACACCCTGACCCTACTCCCTGGCAAGAGCGCTGGGCTGGGCGGGCTGAGTGGGTTGGGGCATGAGGGTTCCCATTTTTCTGGGGGCCCCCAATTGGCTGGTGCTCAGTGGTTAATCTGCCACTGCCTGAAGGCAAATCTAATCTAGTTGTGCATGGCAATTGGTGGTAGGATATCAAGCCATTAACGTCCAGGGCACTGGCTTAAATCTAGCTAAGAACAAATAATAACCAAAATTTGATACTTTTGAGTAGCCTGTGTGAAATTAGTAGATGGTCTCAGATCCCATTCCTGGCACAGAAAAGTCTTCAAAACAAAAGGCCCATGTGCTTTTTGATGGTGCTAGTTACCAATCGCAGCAAAGAGGCCAGGGATAAAATAGGCATAAAGACTAACATATCTTCTTGCACCTAGAGCTGTTCTCTGATAAATATTCAGAAAAAGTGAAATCCTTCAAGTCAATGTCAAAACTCCCACTGACTTCACTGCATCCTGGATTCCACCCAAGATGTCTGGATAAACAGAAACTTTTTGTCTCCAGTGCAGTCAAGCCAACTGCTTTTATAGATCACCAAGATAAAACTTTCTCTTGTGTGCAAAGAACTTGCACATGGCGTGGACAATGCTTAAGTCCCACTTAAGCTCAAAATAAAGTTTAAGTGGGACTTAAGAGACACACAAGCCCTGGACAGGGTCTCTGCAGAGTGGGTAATAACATGCCCAATGGATTAAAACATGCTCATCACACCCTCTAAGCACAACACATACGTCAACAAGGAAAACCATCTCAATAAAAATAAATGAGCTGACTTTGGTGCATATTTTATTCATTATTTTCACATGATAAAACCAACGCATTAAAGTGTAAATTAGCTATAGATCTTCTGCATAGTTAAAATAATATATCTGATCTTAATTCACAGGGTCATTCCTATTGGCTGAAATCCTAGATTTATCTAGAAGGGATAAACGTTAATTTTGGGGTGAGATTTTATGGGTTTATTTATATACAAGTGGTCTGTAGAAAATATAATTATATCACATAATGATCAAAAACACTCATTATGCTGGGATACATGTCCCAGGGCTGCAGAATTCCATTGGGAACGCAGTATTATTGGCATTCAGTGACATAATATGATTGCATTAAAAGCCTAATTCATGTAACCTGAGGCAAAATCATTACATTGGAGAGCACCTTGAAAATGAGTAAGAAGCACTTTTTAAAAAAGGCTATCTTAGTGCAAAAAGTGCCGAACCTTGTCGTGAGCAACAGACAGAAAATGTGGCTTAGCTTCAACTGACAGTGGTTGATAATGGGACTAAAGAACTTTTTCACTTCAAATAACCATCTTTCTCTATATATAATATACATAACTTTGATGACACACAAGCATATTTCTTGATATTTTTAAAAAACATCTTAGTATGTTACTTAGTACTATTATGATTTGTATTACAGTAGCAATCCAACTGAGATCAGGTCCTCGCTGAACGGGGCACCGTACAGCCATATAGTCCTTGCAAACTAAATAGGCAAGCCAAGGAAAGAAATAGTTCCGTTTTGCAGGTAGGCAACTGAAGCACAGGCAACAATCAGTAGAGCTGGTAGAAAAAAAGCTTAATTTTCAAAAGTTCCCAATGAGAAAAGTGATAGAAATTTTTGTGAAAATCTTTCCCATCTTTTGACGAGCTCTGGTAACTGATTTGCTGCACGTCACACGCAGAATCTGTGGTTGAGCCAGGAACTGATCCCCAGGCAGCACCTGAACTACAAGCTTCTTCTCAAGCTTCTTATTAAGGCCAGTGACCCTTCGTTACTGTTAAGACATAAAATATATTTCATAATATGTTTTAATGTCTCGATCGTGATTGGCAGAGCAACAGCTATGCGGTGTGGGTGTAGTGTGCTCTCTCCAGGGTTCCTCTGAGACACATGAACAGGGTAAGGAAGCTTGCACGATCGCTTTCCAAGGGGTACAAGCTTTCTGGATAAACTGAGGCTCTCAATCTCCAGCACCCTCAAGCCAGCCACAGGGTTCGCATTGCTTAATGAGGCTAAGCATCAATTCACACTTACTTCCTCCACTTTCAAAAAGCCTGGTGGGCAAAGCTCTCAAAACTGCAATGAAAACAAAGTACTTTATTGTTAGATGCCAAGGGCATCTGAGATAGGATGTTCCGTAAACTGATATACGTTTTTTTCTTTCAGAGAGTAGGGGTGTGTGGTGTGTGGGCAAATAAACCTTTTATTGAAATTCTTATGTTCTTAAAACAGACAAGTAATTCTCTGTACTGTGAATCCACGGGAACTGGAATACATTTCTCTGAGGTGCATTAATGATGCCATATCTGCTCTCATATATGCTGTGTAAGAGTGACTTCCAGCTGAGAAAAGCAGAGCATGCTGCAGCTCCTGCTGGTAAAGTCAGATGGAGGATTTCCTTTAGCTCATTTGGCAGAGCTGAAGGCCCTGATTTTCAATTTCAGTTGAGGTGGCGCACAGATAATACATAAAGGGTCGAATGATCAAAACCAGGGCCTGAACTGCCTGCTCAAATGTGCATTAAACACTGTGCCCACTGCAAACTTGCCATGTTCTGAAACAGTTTTCCAGAACCGGTCTTGAAAACGGCTTCAAGCAGCATGGTCAGGGTGCCTGGTCAGCTTGTCTTGAGGTGAGTTTTCAACAGTGGTTCTCAAACTTTTGTACTGGTGACCCCTTTCACATAGCAAGCCTCTGAGTGCGACCCCCCCTTATAAATTAAAAACACTTTTTATATATTTAACACCATTATAAATGTTGGAGGCAAAGCGGGGTTTGGGGTGGAGGTTGACAGCTCATGAACCCCCATGTAATAACCTCACAACCCCCTGAGGGGTCCCAACCCCCAGTTTGAGACCCCCTGGTTTTCAACAACCTTCTGTCAAATACAAAGCATTGTACATCCTGGCTGCCACCTGCTAGCAGTGCTGTGTTACCTGATACCATTCTCAAGATCAGTTGCTGGAAACTGATTGCAGAACCATGGCCAGTTTCCCAGCGGGGATGCAGCCTTAGGCACACAATTAATTGCATTGCATGGGTTTACATGCACAAGTTCAGCAGCCAGTTTTGGCCCACACCAGCTCCTGCCAATAGCTGGATTTCTGCCCACCATTTGGCAAATGCACTTTCTGTCATGGGTGAATCCAGTACATGCTTCTTATGTAGCACTGTGCCTTTTAATTTAAGAAACCAACAACACATTTCTCTCCCACAAAAACATCATGAGCTGTATTCAGTATTCGGATACTAATTCCGGACTGAATTTAATCAACTGTCTTGATTTACTAAGCTTTAATGCCTTCTAAAGGAGGGTAATACATTCTATTCTATAAAAGGTTTTTAAACCACACTCATCACCGTAGTATCTGAGCGCCTTTCAGTAGTGCATTAAGCAACGTGACTAAACATCTGTCACATGTTGTTTGTTCTCTCCTTCTCTTCCCAGAGGGAGAAACATGTGCAGTGGGGTGTCTTGTTTGGTAGGTTCTGGGTTTGTTTTTAAATATATAAATATACCTGTTATGTGTTTATGTTAGAGAAGGCAGGGGCAAAGAAATGTGCTATGCATTTGGAGTGAAAAGTGGTGAGATTTGTGATGGCCCTTGGGGGAGTTCATTCCACACTCTCAGATCACCCCCGGAGAAAGTTTTGTCTCCCACTGCGGTCTGGGAATTAGCTTTTTCCTCATCTGGTGCCCCCTTCCATCAGTTGCTCATGCTATGGCCCCCTCTCCATGACTTGGAATGCTCCCTCTTTGTAACCTGGCCGGAACTAGATAGTCCCTCCCTTCTGGGGTAACAATGTCCCACTGGACAAGCTGTCTGTATGCCGTCTCAGGCAGTCTTCTGTTCCAGCTCCAGATATATGCCACTTTGCCAGTGGATGGTAGGGGAAGCTGGGCCCACCCACAACTCTGGGTTCCAGCTCAGGGGGACCCTATGACTTGCAACCTAGGTCTTCTCAGTCTCAGTCCTGGTTGCTGTTTCTCTGGACTCCTTCCTACCCCGCCTCTCCATCCCTGGGTCTACCACTGGAGCATCTTCTGCTTCATGTGGTTACTTCAGCTTCTTGTAAATCTTCCTAGTCCAGGGCAGGACCCCAGGGCTTATGCTCCCCCTGGATCTCCTGCTTGCCCCCTTAGGGAATGACTGCAGACCTCCTCCCAGCAGCCTCTTCCTGCTTTCACTTCCTGACTTTATACTCCTATCCCAGCTCCTCCTCCAGCTGGGCTTCATCTGCCATTAGTGCTCATCAATCCCTGGCTTCCCTCCAGGTACAGCATTAAGGTTAATTGGCTCCTTCTGGCCTACGTTAAGCTGCTCAGAGCTTGTGTGATGTGGATACCCCATCACATCTGCGTTATTCTGATTGTTGAGAGTTCCGTTGTGCCAGATGAGCATAGTTGTTGAACAGGGTCTTCATCCTGAAGCTTTAGATGGTCTTTTAGATACATTACAAAACTTTCAATCCATCTTTAGAAAACTTGATCATTTACTTTGTTAAATCAGGAAAATATATAGGACTGCTAGTTGGAGCATTTGCTAATTCTTATATGCAATCGCAAGACAGTGAAACATGCCATAAAAATGCATTTACTGTTTCAGGTGAAACACTTAACACAATATTCTGAATGAAAATATTAGCTACAACCAATGAAAGGTCCTCTCAAATTTAGTACATGCAATAAGCTAAGAAGAAAAATATTCCAAATATACCAGAAGATTTTATACATCAGTGATCTGCTTATGAGAAACGGAGGCCTATTCATGCAAGCTGCAGTGTTACTGATAAAAAATGGATATCCCATAGCATTGCCAATAGCAGTGGGAACTAATTGGCCTGGGTTTACTCCTGCTGACTGTCCTCTGTTCAGTTTGGCCCTCTGGAGGACCCAATCAATCTCAAGCCCAAGCTACATCTGACCCATAGGCAGCTGCAATTAAAAAACAACTCCTGCTTGCTTAAAGGTAGGAAGTGAATGAATTTAAGATGATCTGAGCGAGGAGAGGGGACTTCAGGCTTCTCATAGTGCACAAGAGGTTATATCACTACAGACAACCCTGTTCCTTCTATCTAGTGTTTCATTTTACCCAAGACATTTTGTAAGTAAATATAGCAGTTTAGATGGCAATTGTCCATTGGAACAACTCCATTCATACAGATATAAGCAGATATAGTTCCACTGTGGTTTACAGCAGCTGAGCACCTGGCCCATCATTTTAAAATAATTCACTGATACCCAGTTTAATGGAACAATACTTCCTTGACCTAAAACTGAAAGCAATGTCTGTGCCCACAGGACATTGACCAATAAATCGCCAAATGGATATCAAAGTGCTACAGGAAGGCAATCCAAAAGAAGAGATCTCAGAATAAACAGCATATTATGATATATTTAGGAGATGACATTGCAAAGCACAGAAAAGACACAGGGGAAATATACATTCTCTGGTGTGAAATCAATGTCTAGTTAGTCTTCTCATGGTAGGCCAGATTTTGTTTGGCTGTGCAAAAGAGGGAGAGCGGATAAGGGGCTACTTCCCTCCCCTGTGTGTGACCTGCAGAGACACAGGCAACTTCAACTATGTCTGTGAAACACAGGGGCTGCTCCTTCCCTGCACCCCGCACCATGGCACGTGGAAGGGGGTCAGTCAGGGAGGAAGAGAAGCCATCCTCCCCTCCTCCTCCATGGACTAGCCAGCAGAGTCATGCAGGAAGAGGCAGAGAGAAAACTTCACCTCATCTAGGTAATGGGACACCATGTGTTTGGAGCTTTGAAAGGCTCTCTGCTCTACTGGCGCTGATGTGACTCTGCACCACCTCTTGGTACAAGCTGAGCCCATTCAAGCCCTGTGCCTTGTGGTCCTTCTTGCAAGAACTCACATTGCTTATTGTACCTCACTAAATGACAAACAATGGGCCAAAATCGGTCCTGGTGTATGTGGGGTGACACTCCACTGGAGTTTACAACAGAACTGAATTGGGCACAATGGTTGCTAAATGCACTGTAGATACAAAACACAAATAAGACCGATTCAATGATGTCAGGATGTTATTGCCTCCAGACAAAAGCTGCCCTTTTAACAGTTCAGAGGCAAATCTAAAGTAGTTAAATAGTCAGGAAAGAAAAGTATTAGCAGAGAAAGAGAAACTCAGACTATCCGGTGCATTTTTCAGAGGTCTAGTTAAAAAGTAAAATAAACTACTTAAAATGGATATCAAACTTCAAAACTGTAACCAATAACTCAGTTATGCTCCAATATAATCTCCCAATTTCAGATACTCTCTAAAATTATGTGATTTAATCCCTTGTAGGATAGCAGTGTGTCTTCCGCGGGCAATGAGATCAGCAACCAGTAAATCATATTTCAAGCTGGTCATTCCTTTGGCCAACTATAAATCTTCCTGATTGTACATTTTTATGTTTTCTCTGTTACACATAAAGCAAAGAGACACCTCTGTGCAAATGTGTTACCAGTCAATCCCCAAAAAACATAACCAAACAATCAAATAATAAATGTAGGAAGTGAAAGAACAGGAATGGCTTTGGACAGCCAAGGCATTACATATCTATGTTATTTATATAACCAAGCAATAAAACATTAAAAAAAAATCTAGGGATACAGCAATTGATATTCTGTGCTTAAAATGCAAAGGTTGTATAAATACATGGATTTGGCTGGGTTTATTTGCCTCCTCTGAAGCTAACACAATACATTTTCCAACAATTAAATGCTGTTTTCCATCTGCATTTTAACTACAGAGAATAAGATGCTTTCCTGGAAAGTTACGCCAAACCTCTTGGCAACCTGTACATGTCCAGTTTTGGAGCACTTTAAAAAGTATACACAAATTCCCCTTACACTACCACAAGAAGGAAGTAAGGTAATTAGCATTTAGTACAGTAGCAATAAAACAGAACAAGATGGAAGCAATTCAACTCTTGCCCAAACTAGTAAGTTTTCCAATTCAATTAGGCATTCACTCTCTGTTTTGGTGGCAGCTCCCACTGAGCAGAACTCTCGGGTTTAATGGTGTAATGACTATGAACCAAACAGTCTTATTAAAAGTAGAATTCTTTCAGAGTCCAATTTCTGGGCTCTGTTATTCCCTTGAAGTTCCTTCACAGAGTTAACAACTGTATAGAACAAACTCTGGAAAAAGTACAAAACCAAACTTCAAGGCTAATGAAAACGCACATTCTGATTTTCGAGTTTTACATTTCAACCACCAGTTGAAAGACAGGGAGTGACTTTCCTTGGGTTCCAGGCTCTGGGGAAACAAGATCAAATACTGAAAAGTCTACTAACATGTATATTAATTGAATAACATCTTGTGTAGCTGAACGTGAAATTTACAAACCATGCGCACCCTGCCATACAGCCACATTTCAAGAAAATTCAGCATGACAGTATGTAGCTCCAGTT
This sequence comes from Terrapene triunguis, assembly GCF_002925995.2. Classification (NCBI taxonomy): domain Eukaryota; kingdom Metazoa; phylum Chordata; order Testudines; family Emydidae; genus Terrapene; species Terrapene triunguis. The sequence goes on from NW_020664481.1 coordinate 8,924,001, forward strand.
GTTGTTCCTCCCCCCCTCCCTTACTCTCTCTTTGTATAGCGACTTTACTTTTTGATTCTTGCTACATCTAGATATTAGATGGTTCTGCAGGGTATTAAAGTTTCATTTAGTGGCTAAGTAGAGATATTTAAGAGCAGGACAATTTGGGACCATGCTGGTGAGAAAGGCATTGTTACCACAATACACATTGTACATTGTTTCTGGATGCCTATGGTTTGTAAACAAGAGAATCACACTTTTATATCTTGAGCAGCTCAATGCAATATGTAGACAGCTTACTGATCATTCTATTGGCACAGCAGCATCTTGGCTTACCTCGTCAATTCTGCTAAGAAAATATGTGCAAAGTTCACTTTTATCATTTTTTTTAAGAGCTGAGAGAAGTGAATTTTAAGATCTGGAGGCTTCAGAAGACTTCCAGTTTTTATGTTTATGTCAGTCATTGGTTATCAGCAGTTAAAACTTTGTTTAAAATGTGAAAGTTCAAGTAATGAAGGTTATTACTTATGGCAGAACCGTCTCATGGTTAGAGCAGGAATTGGGGCTTTAGCACACTTGGGTTTTATTCCCAACTCTGACACCGACTCACTGTGTGACCTTAGGCATTTCACCTATCTTCTTTATGCCTCTGTTTTCTTATCTATAAAAGAGGGCTAATAATCCCCACTTTTGTAAATTGCTTGAAATCACTGGATAAGAGACACCGTATAATTGCAAAGCATTATCATCACCACATAAGGTTGGGGGAGGGATGTTTGATTGGTTTTTTATTTCTTTTTTCATGTTGGGATCCACAAAACAAATTACCAGGACTGAGGATCCGCAGACATTTACAAACCAATTCTGCTTTTAATGGAATATAGCTGCCTCTATGCCATTTGGAGGTGCCCCTTACAGAACGGGACTGGGCTAAGGTGGATTAAAGCATACACAGTGGGCCCAAGGATCTGGCTTAACCTGTTTGACCTGCACTGGTGCTGGCACAGACCACCTGCTTTTCATTAAGGGCTTAATCCAAAGCCCACTGAAATATCTTGCAAAGACTCCTATTAATTTAACTGAGGTTTGGATCAGATCTTTAATGGTTTCCATAAAAAGATCAGTATTTTTTTTTCTTTTGGTATTATAACTCATTGATTTGCTTTTGCAGCCCCACTTCATTTCACTCTCACTTTGGCAACTTCAAGTGGCAAGACTGTCACTTGCCATTTGCCCATTACACACACACAGATAATCCTCTGCCTTTTTTTTTTTTTTAGTTCTTTAAAAATGCGCAGTGAGGAAAGGTGTTTTGTTCAATTAGCTTCGGTTAAAATTTACTTCTGCAAGGCCTATAGAACCTTGTAGGTGAAAAACAAACCTGTACTTTCTTTTGCTTTCACCTGTTAAGAGGCCTTCGGGACCTCAAATTATTATTAATACACCTCTACCCCGATATAATGCGACCCAATATAACACGAATTCGGATATAATGCGGTAAAGCAGTGCTCCGGGTGGGCGGGGCTGAGCACTCCGGCAGATCAAAGGAAGTTCGATATAAGGCGGTTTCACCTATAACGTGGTAAGATTTTTTGGCTCCGGAGGACAGTGTTATATCGAGGTAGAGGTGTACTAGTAAACATTTATAGTGTGACAGCTCCCAAAGATTCCATCTGGGACTGGGGCCCCATTGTGCTGAGTTAGATCCCAGTCTTGAAAATGCTTAACTTTATGCACTGTGTGTAGCCTCACTGACTTCAACATAATGGGTGCAGATAAAAGATCATCCCTGCCCTGAATGGCCTAGATCGTGCACTGCTGTGCTCACATGAAGCCCTACTGAAGTCAGTGGATGGATCTAGCTACAGGATCTAGCCCTAAAATACAAATATCTTCACAACACACTAAGTGTAAGTTGGGGCGAGGGAGATGTTTGGTTGGTTGCTTGGTTGGCTGTGTGATATGTTGTTTTGCTGTTGTTTTATTAGCACAGTATCAATCTGTAGGCAAAATCCCGCTGTCTTCAGTTCTTACTCACAATTTGGTCCTACAGTGATACACCGTGAAGATGCATTCATTAATAAGCATTTCACCAATACTGTCTGATTGCAAATATACAATCCTCTCTTAAACTTCTTCCTGGTTGGTACAAATAGTCCTGAGTTCATTAGTACTGGGCCCCCTGGGTCAGAGTGATCAGCTTGCCATCAAAGAGATGTGTGGGAGACTAACACAAACCTAAAAATTCATATAAAAAACCCCCAACATTCTGTTTTCCAGCCCTATTGCCCTTTCCATTAATAGAAATCTGCCTTATTCAGCTGTTCTTTGTGCTTAAATCCCTTGGGCTTCTCAGCAGTGACTGCTAAATTATAAAATGATTTAGAGATGTTTTGTTATAGGAACCATTCATACATTATATGGGTATAATATGGGAAACATCAGGGCCTAAGAATAACAAATGTTACCCCTGCCCTTAGTCCTTACAGAATGCTCCTATACAGAAGACGTATAAGTAAAAATGTTGGGCTCTTTCTTTTATTTAAATTGATGAGTAGTGTCACATTAGATCTCAAAGCAAAGTGATATGAAACGTCATACACTAAAAATAATGTGTTGGAAAATGGGTCAGTGCTGAAATGTTCATGCTGTCTGCAAACCACAGATTATCAGCTTCTCCAGTTCACCAACCTAATTTTTTTGGCACAAGCATGAAAAGCAAAATGTGGGCTAAAATCTGTCCTTTGTCACAGGGCAGTAATTCAGGGGGCGTTGCACCCATGTGACTGAACAGGATTTGGGCCAATTGTGGGGAAATGATTTTGGATAGACCTGGCTGAAAACTTTTCTGACATAACAGTTTTCCATTGGAAAATGCTGATTTGACTAAATCAAAATGGTTCATAGGAAGTCTCTACTTCTTGCACACACTAATATTGAAATGCTTAGTTTCAATAAGGTCAGAACTTTTCATATTGACTTTATCGTTTCTATTATTATATTATATAAACTATAAAAGTCAAAACATTTTGACTTTTATATTATAGTAGGAATCCCTGTGATGTAGGGCTGTTCTTTTGTCCCACATAAGCACCCTTCGCTGGGGAAAGGGAGCTGGAATATAGCTGCCTCTGTGCCACCCAGGGAGTCCCCTTACAGAAGAGGATTGGTTAAGATGGATTAAGTAAAGCATGTGTAGAGGGGTCAAGGATCTAGCTCAATGTGTTTAACGTGCACGGGTGCTGATACAGACAATCATTGTGTTACAGCAAATCCATTGGAAAACTCATCTCCAAAATCACCGATCCCAGCACAGAAGTGTGGGAGAGTGTACCCAAGAAACAGGAACAAATGAATGAGGTCAAGGTTGGTTGCGAAGACATGTCTTCTGTGAGAGCAGAAATCAGGCTAGCAGGGTGGGGTGTGAGAGGGAAGAGAGCTGGTTCAAGCTGAGGAGAAGGGAAAGAGAGGGCTTCACAAGGTACAGAGAAGGAGAGAGTCAGATAAAGAAAGGGCTCTAAGAAGAGGGAGATGATTACGATGATCTGAGGGAAGGAAAGAAAAACTGCTTTAGTACTTTATTTACCAAATGAGCTACTGACATGACAAAGGGCCCATTCAAATAAAAGAAGTGAAGGTGGTTGCCTAATGCTGGTTGTATATACATAACACAATGTACACTGAAAATATGATTCCCATGGACAAAATTAAACATACACATTGGCAAATTTGCCCAGATAATACAAACATGCATCTATGTGATGGACTCAGAGGCAGTAATGGAAAAGCACCAGTTATACAATGTAAGGAATGTGTGCAATTTACCAGAATAAACACAGATTATCATATTCAACAATCAACAGTATCCAAATAGCTATCATATTTCCATAAATAATTAGCACCATCCTCTAGTAACACTCCAGGAAGTGGCTGGCATATGGATGGTGTTCAGTAACCAAACAATGACATATCCAATCCTTAGCAATAGGACTTGTGCCCATTCTAAATTATTTATTCTCTTCCCCTGCACATGCACATCCTTCAAGGAAAGGCTTTCATCCACCTGGCACCCAGAAGCATAGGAAACAATGTCATAACATTTTAGAGTTTAAAGTCCAGGCACAAAGTGCCAAATAGAGGTAGCAGATGGGGATCCAGACATTGCTAAACGCCACCTAGCAATACAACATATGCAGCTCCTGGAAATCATGACATCATCTAATGAATACCAAAAATTTGTACTGATGATGGAATTGCACAATTTATCAAGAGAAAAACTGAGAATAAGCAAGATGCCACAGTGCCCAGTTCAGGGAAATGAAGGAGAAAAGAGACCCAAAACTGCCACTGGTATCTCAGTGGCAAGGAGATAGTGGGTAGTTGAGGATCAGCAATTTTTCGTGCTGTTCCAACATTCTTTGGCAGGCAAGCAGAGACAACCTGAGAGATAGTTTGTAGATATCTTTAACAGGGTAAGCCTTCATTCATTGCATCCCCTAAATATACATGGATTTGCAAAATGTATTTTTCTTTTAGAAGACAAATAGCTATTGTGCATCTAGATCTTACAGAGTCTGGTATCAGACAACAACTTATGCTGCAAAAATAGTAAAAAAAAAACAAACACCTCTGTTCATTGTCACTGTTACCTTTTAATAATTATTTTATTTTCCTTGGAAATTAAGGAGAAGAGAAAAAAGAGGGTACAGAACATTGGGTCCCCAACCTTTGAAATTCTGGTCTTTAGTCTTGGCATAAAAATACATTATTCTGACTCAACATTCACTTTAGAATCATGTAGTTTAATCAGATATGTTTCACAGTTAATGGAACTGAAAATCCTTCCTGGCAGTGTAGCAGCTAAAACTTCAGCACTACCCAGATAATTTTTTTTATTACATTATATGGGACAGTTAGAATATGCTCTTGTATAGTACAAATACAGAGTATGGCCAGATTTTTAAAAAATGTGAATATGCAACTGCATGTGCAAAAATATATAATGCATGCCTACTTTGCCCAAGTAAGAAATGGTATAAAACATGCAAATCAGATAACTGCAATGACTGACCAAACAAATGAGACATGCAAATGTGTGCACAATGTTGTGCACCTAAAATTTTGAAAGTCTACCCATACTATGGGAATTTAGAAGAGATTTGTGATATTCTGTTGTTACAACCTCAGACCAGAAAATAGGCATTCAATTGTATTTTGTTGTTATGGAATTGAACTGACTACCAATGCTATTTTTTTAGTTACGAAGACAGTAACATTTAACTTCTTAATTAAACCTTAAAAACCTTTAATTAAAATCCATAAATCAAAGCCAACCATTGCAGACTAAAGTGTCTTTATTAGACAGAGTGAATTTTATTTTTAAATTCTTTATTGGCCTGTAAGAGAACAAAGCAATACAAATGCCATTCACACTTTTTAATTGACACTTTTAAGAGGGTTTTTTTGTTTTTGTTTTCTGTATTCTGCAGAACAAGCAAGGGCACTGATTAGAAAGTACCAGATACAAGATGTGTTTGGATCCTGTAAACTTCAGTCCAAGTATTCCATTATGCCAAATGATGGACAACAGTTTCCCTAGAGTTCACCTAGTATAAAGGAGTTCTAGGCTCTGGAAGTGCCTAAAGCATACCTAAGGTTTGAATTTCATTCTACTCCATATTGTATTTCCTTCCACCTATAGAATTTTATTTATTTATTTATTTAAGAAAGGAAGTTTGATTGGCTCCCCTGACATGGCTGTGTTATTACAAACCAAGAGAGTCCTTTTGGATAGAAAGCAGGAAACAGAACTGTGCTTCCCTGTGTGCTGAAGGGCAGCATAACCCTTATCTCCTTCTATCTCTCTCTCTCTGCTCTGAACTGTTGTCACACACAATAGCTCAATAGGGCTCAACATAGCCGTATATGGTTAAAAAACATGTCTTTAAAAGAATTTCACTGCAGAAAACTACAGAATGGTAAATGCAACTAAATTTACAGATATAGCTGAAACTAATGTACTCTGATTCCATATATACACTTAAGATACAATAAAAATGATAGCTGGAGAAAGAGCAAAAAATGGCATTTAAATTTGAAAACAAATTTCCAATTCAGCCATATTCATGACAGTTATTTGCTTTCCACAAACATTTAAATGCTCATGCTTTATAGCTAATGCGCACCAAAAGAGCAAATTTTGAGCCTGAACAAAATTCAGGTTATATATTTGATTTTAAATTCCACAGTTTGCTTTGTACTGGTCAATTATATAAACATCTAATCCAGTAAAAGAAACAACAGTATGTGATTTGCACAGTGAACCAACAATACACAAATTGGCAATATTCACAATCCACAAATAATTTTAAAACCCAGAATTATGCGCTAACGAAATTTGCAAATAATTTTGAACACTGACCAACTGTTGGAATTTTACTATTTGCTCGAGGTCAATTCTTCCATGAGGAAATAAAACAGGAAATTGAGCAAACAAAATATTTGTTATGAATTATTCGCTAAGCTCTGATAAAAAATGAATTTAAGGTAGGATATTTGAAGATAAATGATCTGTTTTCCTCTTTACTGAAAATACCATTATTTAGTTTGCTTTCAAATCGTAGATTATTTTCTAGGTGATTGGAATTAATATGCTGCTAACTGTTAAGTAGGTAGATACAAGCATGCCAAACCTCCTCCTATCTAAGCAAGCACAATATGGGTTTACATCTGGTCTCGCGCAGTGATGGGCAGACTTTAAACAGTTTGGCTGTTCAGTTCAGATAAGTGCCCAGAAGTCTGGATACTTATCCAAAGCTTATTCAACCTACCTGAACCACTTGGTTCTGCAAAATTAAACTGGCAGTCTGGTGAGAACAGGCTTTCTCCTAACATTTCTGGCACTTCCTGCTTCCAGTTGGGCTGGAAATCCTGCAAGAACAGTCTCTCACTATTGACATTTCATGTTGTGGTAAGCTGGAAGCGCAGAGATGCACAACATTGAAAATGAAGGAGAAAAACATTTTAATTAAACTGCACTGAAAGGCTAGTTGCAGTTTGAGGGGAAGATTTAGCCAGGATTTATCTTTTATCTGAGGCTATGTCTACACTACTGCTTTTGTCGGTAAAACTTTTGTCGGTCAGGGGCGTGAATAAAACACACTCCTGATCAACAAAAGTTTCACCGACAAAAGCGCCAGTGTGGAATGTGCTATGTCTGCAGGAGATGCTCTCCCACTGACATAGCTACCGCCACTTGTTGGGGGTGGTTTAATTATGCCAGTAGGCGAGCTCTCTCCCTTCGGCGTAGAGCGGCTACGCAATAGATCTTACAGCGGTGCAGCTGCACCAGTACAGCTGTGCCACTGTAAGGTCCGTAGTGTAGACACAGCCTCAATCGCTTCACATGTCGATAATCAGGATCTACATTCCACAGCTCATAACCTGTGGATGGAACGAGAACTGACTAACAACGTATTTTCTGAAAGGAGATATCTAGCTACATGCTGTGTTGTTGTAGCCGTGTCGGTCCCAGGATATTAGAGAAACTAGATGGGTGTGGTAATATCTTTTATTGGACCAACTTATTGGCAAACTACGGCCCGTGGGACCCTCCTGCCCGGCCTCTGAGCTCCTGGCCTGGGCGGCTAGTCCCCCACCCCTCCCCTGCTGTTCCCCCTTCCCTGCAGCCTCAGCTCGCTCCGCTGTCGGCGCAATGCTCTGGGCTGTGAGCTCCTGGGGCAACGCAGCTGCAGAGTCTGGCCTGACCCGGTCTCTGTGCTGCGTGGTGGCAATGGCACGGCTGTAGTGCCACCAGCCACAGGTGCTCCAGGCAGCGCGGTAAGAGGGCAGGGAGCAGGGGGGTTGGATAGAGGGCAGGGGAGTTTGGGGGGGTGGGGAGGGGGAAGGGGTGTGAATAGGGGTCGGGACAGTCAGAGGGCAAGGAATAGGGGGGTTGAATGGGGGCAGGGGTCCCGGGGGGGCAGTCAGGAATGAGAGGAGAGGTTGGATGGGGGCGGTGGGGGGCAGTCGGGGCAGGGGTTACTGGGGCAATCAGGGGACAGAGAGAAGGGGTGGTTGGATGGGGCAGGGGTTCCGGGGGGGCCATCAGGAATGAGAGGAGGGGTTGGATGTGGCAGCGGGGGGCAGTCAGGGGCGGGGGTTCCAGGGACGGTCAGGGGCCACGACCTTCTCCCCTAACCAGCCTTCCATACAATTTCCAAAACCCGATGCGGTCCTCAGGCCAAAAAGTTTGCCCGCCCCTGCTTTAGAGCTACACAGAGCTCTTCCTCAGGTATGGGACAGGTACCCAGAATGTCACAGCTAAATACAAGGTCAAACAGATAGTTCAGTATAAGTAGTTAGCACATATACTAAGGGACCATTTAAGGTGAAGTGGCCTTGAATGGCCCTTTACAATGTGTGCTAACCACTTAATGCACACTCTACTGACTTGGGCTTGCGCTACATAACTAAAAATAAATGTGTAGACTTTTGGGCTAACATGGGAGCTTGGGTTCTGAAGCCTGGCGGCATGAGAGGGTGGGCTTCAGAGCCCAAGCCCAAACATCTACACAGCTATTTTTTAGCTCTGTAGCACGACGAGCCTGAGTCTGTGGGCCTGGGTTTTAAGACTTGCTGCCATGGATCTCTGCTTGGCGTGTAGGCCGTAGCCAGAGCGGGCAGAAGCACGCACTGGGTAGTGCTGCTAACATCTGCATCAAAAAGGTGCAGCATACATTTCTCCGATCCTGTGTCTGTTTCTAGGCACTATCTTGGCCGGTCATGCCTTTTCGGGATCTCAGAGCCCTAACTGTGCTAATCTGTGTGGTCAGGAGGGATGCTAAAGAAATTCTGCCCGAGTCTGCTGTGTGTGTGGTAAAGTTGGGAAAGGCTCCCACACTGTCCCTGGCGCAAACCAGCAGGACCAGTTGGCATACAGGTCTGAATGAGTCAAAATTTAATGGGCAAAGCCCTACATGACCTTTTAATGGTGGGAAGTTGCCTCTTTAGCACGAAACATCTATGAAAAATATCCATTTCTTTGGGCAAGGTTGATATTTGTGTCAGCATCACTGAGCATATAGACATACCCAACCTCCCCTCACAAACCACTGGGGAATGTGCACGTAATGAACTGCCCCATGGCTGGCCTGAAATGACACTAATGGAATGCTGCAGAGAAGGATTTGAAATAGCATACAAACACCGCAATCCATTCCGCACCAATAGGCTTTACAAGTAGCGCATTAACAACCAACTACCCTGTGTGACCAACTAGCCGATCCTGAAAATATATGAGTAGTACAAGGTGTTCGGCTAACATTTTATTCCTGCTGTCTCTGGCAGCTCCTACTGCTGGAGCTTTCCCCTGCCACAGGTTGCTGCTAAGCCTTTTCCTGCCATGGGGAAAGATTCTAGCAGTGGGGAGGCAGCCTTTCACTGATGCCTGTAGCTGCACACCGCAGTGTGGAGACAGCTTGCTTTTCACTGTGGCCGGTAGCTACATATATCCTACACACCAGCATGTACAGTGTAGATGGAACCTAATACGCTAATGGTCATGGAATCTTCAACAAAAATATAATCCTTCTTTAGCTTTTCACCAGTTATAGTCCTGGTGAAATAGATGTTCATGGCCTTAAATATTCATAAAGCTACTTAAAATAAAAGATACCCAGATATATAAATAGATACACAAGTGCATCTTGGAATAAATGTACAAGTGACTGCATACGTTGCAAGGACAACTTCTTTGTTTACCAGAAAGAAAAGGCTATTTTACATGCTATCTATCATCTCTACATTACCAAAGAAGGCAGTGAAGACACAGCAGTTCTACATTACCCCCTAAAATCATGAGTAAACTTTGTTTAAAACATCTGGATCTAGAACTAGAGAATAAAAAAGATATGAGGTTCCAACATAGAGATGTATAAGTGACTTATCTTTAATGTTTTTGTTTTTTTTTACTACAGTCCCATTGGTCTTTCTGATCTTTCGCTATGACAAATCCATTTATGTTTTCCAAAAATCAAACATGACCAGGAATACATCCATATCCATGACTGATCTACAAAAATGAGATTGCTTTGGTTCAGAAAGCTCCTGTCACATGGGACGAAATATTGAAGTCTTTACTCAGAACTTACTCAAGTAAAACTTTAGTGGGAGATAGTGGGAGTATGACCCTAATAAGCATTGAGCAGGATTTCGCTCACAATTTGCACAATTACTTCCCTTGTGTTTGTATCCTATGACGTGGGTAATGAAGTAATGTTTAAACTCAATTAGAGTATTTAAAATGTATACATCTATTTTAATATGCAGATATTTGTGGTAACTTAGATTTAATATGGTAATGGCTGAACAGATGTTTAGGAAATTGTGTTCATAAATTGATGGTGACTGACAAAGGATCCATATTTTAAAATGTTAGCTTCTATGGTTTATGATGTGCTGCTGCTCAGAGTCTGTGTTTGTCTGTAGTTTGTCTGCAAATGGGTAAACTGGCTTTACACTAAAGAGGGCAGTGCTTTGCCTTTATATAAATGAAAGAAGAACTGGACAAATCAAATACAGAACCGGTCCATTACACACAATTAGTTTCAATGGCCCAGATTTTCTAAACTCATTTCCACCACTGCAAATCCGGAGAAACCATTGACTTCAAGGAAGTTACTCCAGATTTGCACAAGTGTAATGAATGTAAGAGAATATATCAGCTATTTTTAAATGCCTCATCATTTACAGATTTGACTACCTTTTCCTATACTCAGTGATATGTACCACTGAACTCCATTAGACTACTCCTAATAGTAAGTACTGCTCCATATAACAAAGGGTGGCAGAATTGACTCCATATTGATCAAGAAGCTTTAACATCAAATTGACAATATCCCTGAGGAGCAAGCCAGGGAATGCAGGCATAATATGGTTTCCTGCTACACCTCACTAAATGATGACCATCAGTATTCCAATCAGTGGCTGATGGTTTTATTTCCCTGCTGAGTTTCTCCAGGTCATCCCTGACAGTTAGAAAAGTGCTTAGTCATTAAAGCTGCATTGAACAGATGGTTACTGATCAGATATTAGTACCAGAGTCCGGGGTCAGCTAGCTGCCAAAAAAACTCATCTGAAGCCTGTCTATTTCAGTCACCTCTGGGACAGCAGTTTGCTGACTGCTATAGGACAGGTGACTCACTAGGCAATGTTATTGTTCACGTTCAGATCTCTCTATGTACAACCAAAGCACACTTGATACATAATTTATAGCCCTGTGATTTCAGTGACTGGTGCTACAATATCACTTTTGGCTCCAGGTCACTCAATATAGACTTTTGAAGGGAGGGAGGGCAAAGGTAGGAGAGAAAGAAAACGGTTTGATTTTTTTAGTCATTCTTCATGGAATCATAAACATAGGTCTGGAAGGAGCCTTGAGAGGTTGTCAAGCCCAGCCCCCCATGCTACGGCAGGACAAGTTAACCTAGACGAGGGGTGGGCAAACTTTTTGGCCTGAGGGCCACATCGGGGTTGCAAAACTGTATGGCGGGCCAGGTAGGGAAAGCTGTGCCTCCCCAAACAGCCTGGCCCCTGCCCGCTA
>NW_020664481.1:8935681-8979362 GCF_002925995.2 Terrapene triunguis
CCGACCCATCCAACCCCCCCTTCTCCCTGGCCCCTGACCGCCCCCTCCCGGGACCCCACCCCCTATCCAACTCCCCTGTTCCCTGTCCCCTGACTGCCCCGACCCCTATCCACACCCCAGCCCCCTGACAGCCTCCCCTCCCCCCCGGAATCCCATACCTATCCAACCGCCCCGCTCCCCGTCCCCTGACCACCACCCCCCATCCAATCGCCCCCTGCTCACCCCCCCGGAACCCACTGCCCTTATCCAACTCCCTTCCCCCTGCTCCCCATCACCTTACCATGCCGTTCAGAGCGGCCTGAGCTCGCAGACGCGCGGCCTGGCCAGACCCAGCCATACCGCCCAGAGTGCTGGTGTCGCGTCGCGCTGAGGCTGTGGGGGAGAGGGGACAGCGGGGGAGAGGGGACAGCAGGGGAGGGGCCAGTGATTAGCCTCCCCAGCTAGGAGCTCAGGGGCCGGGCAGAACTGTCCCGTGGGCTGGATGTGGCCCGCGAGTCATAGTTTGCCCACCTCTGACCTAGACCATCCCTGGCAGCAGGGCCAGCGCTTCCATTTAGGCGACCTAGGCGGTTGCCTAGGGCACCAGGATTTGGGGGGGCGGCATTTTGCTGCCCTTGGTGGCAATTCGGCGGCGGGGGGTCCTTCCATGCTCCGGGTCTTCGGCGGCAATTCTGCGGCGGGTCCTTCACTCGCTCCGGGACCCGCCGCCGAAGTGCCCCGAAGACCGGGAGTGCGGAAGGACCCCCGCCTAGGGCGCCAAAAACCCTGGCGCCGCTCCTGCCTGGCAGATGTTTGTTGAACCTGTTCTTAAAAAACCTCCAGTGATGGGGATTCCACACCTTCCCTTGGAAGCCAATTCCAGAACTCAACTACCCTTATAATTAGTAATTTTTTCCTAATAGCCTTATCTAAATCTCCCCTGGTGCAAATTAAGCCCATTATTTTTGTCCTACTTTCAGTGGACATTGAGAACAATTGATCACCATCCACTTTATATGAGCCCTTAATATAGTTGAAGACTGTTTTCAGGTCCTCCCTCAGTCTTCTTTTCTCAATACTAAACATGCCCAATTTTTGAAAACCTTTCCTCCAGGGTCAGGTTTCTACACCTTTGATCATTTTTGTAGCTCTCCTCTATAGTCTCTCCCATTTGTCAACATCTTTCCTAAAGTGTGGAGCCAAGAATAGGACACAGCTCTCCAGCTGAAGCCTCACCAGTGCTGAGAAGAGTGGGACAATTACCTCCTGTGTCTTACATGCAACACTCCTGTTAATGCACCCCAAAATAATGTGTTAGCCTTTTTCACAGTGGGATCACACTCCTGACTCATCTTCCATTTGTGATCCACTATAACTCCCCAGATCGTTTCAAGCAGTACTACCACCTACCCAGTTATTCTCCATTTTGCAGTTGCTGTGCATTTTTTTCCTTCATATGTATAGTAGTTTTGGTTTGTCTTTTTTGAATTTCCTCTTGTTTATTTTGGACCAATTCTCTAATTTTCAAAGTGATTTTGAATTCTACTCCTGTCCCCCAGCAAAGTGATTGCAGCCCCTTCCAGTCTGGTGACACCCCCCAAATTTTATAAACATACACTACATTGCACTTTCCAAGTCATTAAGGGAAATATTGAATAGTACCAGACCCAGGATAGACCCCTTCAGGATGCCTCTAGATATACCCTGACCCAGTGTGCCAGCAAACCATTGATAACTATTCTTTGAGTATGGTCTTTCAACCAGTTGTGCAACCACCCTCTAGCTATGTAGGACCATAATCCCTCACAATCTCATTAAAGCCTCCTCGCGCTTTTCAAAACTTCTGATCAACATGTCTCTTTTCATTGCACATCCCTCGGCCCACGCCGCTTCCCGCAGCCCCCATTGGCCTGGAGCAGCGAACTGCAGCCAGTGGGAGCCGCGATCAGCCGAACCTGCGGACGCGGCAGATAAACAAACTGGCCCGGACCGCCAGGGGCTTTCCCTGAACAAGCAGTGGTCCGACTTTGAGAACCACTGCTCTAGAACATGGACACTGTCTACCGTGTTGAAGAACTAGGTCTGCTATTTCAAATTCAGGATTAAACAACAGAGTATATTGGGATATTTAATGATATAGTTTTCTCATTACCATTTTTATTCTACTTTCTTGTGTTTTAATTTCTATGTGCATTGAATTGCATATTTCTGTGATATGTTAATGATTTAGGCCCTGATCCTGCAAACACTTACATGTCTGCTTAGCTTTATACATGCGTAGTCTCACTGAATTTAGTGGGACCACTCACATGTTGAAACTTAACTGATCAGCATCTAATTCATTTTTCTATTTTATTCTGAGGTTTTCCTCCTGAATCATTTCTATTATTCTTCAATATTCTGTCATTGCAGAATTTTGACGTTCATGCATTTATTTCAAAACAAATATATTATTTTATGTTAAAAGGTAACCTTCTTCAGGAGTTTAATTAAATGAAATATTAATGCACCAGACTTCTCAAACAGAAATGTCTGGTCGTTGTCCTCATTTCAAACCAGCCAATTTAAAAAATCATGTCTAACCTACCTCAAGAACAATTTTATGGTCACAGCTTGAAATTTGTTTTGAATTACCTTGGTGCTAATATAGCCATTCATTTAGCAACAGTGGTTTTACATGGCTAATATATCTCTAAGGCCCGATTTCTAAATCTCATTCCTACTTTATCATATTATTAAAAACAGTAATATTCCCTATCAGGAAGCTGTAGTTAGAGTTAATCTCCCCATCACATATGTTTGTACAGAGCCTAGCACAAGGAGATCCAACTTAGCTGGAGCCTTTAGGTGCTACTGCAATACAAACGGGCTTGTGTTTCAAGTATATAACAAAGGTGTTTAGATAGGCACTTCTTCACATTTTACATAAATTGGGGGGAATAAACAAAAATGACCACTGAGGACTAATTTAACATTAAAGGATTCTGCTAAAAATGTCTCAGCATTTATGATACAGACAAGGTGGGTGGGTAATATATTTTATGGGACCTACTTTTGTTGGCGAAAGAGACAAGCTTTTGAGCTATAGAGAGCTTGGTCCAATAAAAGATATTACCTCACCCATCTTGTCTAATATCCTGGGACCACCATGGCTACAACAACACTGCAACCAGCATTTAATGTAATTTTAATCCCTTCCATGACAATTTTCAGGACAAATAAATATATACAAATAAATATATACACATTTTGCACCTTACTCCATTACTATACTTCTGCTTGGTCTGGATTCTTAAAATTCTTAGTAAAACTTACTGCATCTGTGTCTAAACACTGGACCAAAAAACCAGAATGTCGCATGTGACCGGTTGGATGGTTTCCACGCTGTCCAGCAAACATCATGTTAAAACCCTGACCTCTAAAGATAGCCCTGCAAACACTGCTAAGAATCCAGGGGCATTCAGCTAGCTAATGTTGTGGCTTCAAACAACTCTATAGCAAAGCCTATGGTCACTGGTCAGTGGGAGTTTTTTGGGAGAATACCTAAGATGAGTATAAAACCCACTTGCATTCAGAATTTTCCACAAGTCCCAAGTTGTGGTGTTGAGATAAGTGAAGGAGGATACAGACCAAAATTGGAAAGGGTTTTGGGAGAATGTTGATGAACTTTAATAGGCAACATGCAGCAGTAGTACAGAAAACACGCAGATAGTTTGAAGTCCCGAGAACAGGCAGAACTCCCTAGTATATTCCCACACTGGGCTTTGGCTGCACAATCTCTTTCTTTCCTTCAACCTTTGAACTACATGAATCCTTCCCCATTTACTTTTGGGGCTTGACTTCAAGAAGATTTTTCCTTTTGCAGTCAGTTCTTAAATAAACCACACATCCTTCAATTTCTGAACTACGAGTCCCGAGTAAATTCTTTTTCTACCTGCCAGCTGACCCACACCAGCTGCTGTGTGACTTGGCAGTAGCTAACAACATGTTATAATACAATAATTACACAGTAACTTGCACTAATTCTAATGCATAATCTCCCAATAAATGAACTATTTGCTTCTGTTGTCATGGCGTGCTCACTGGACCAGACAGGGGCTACTTCAATTACAAGTTCATAGAGCACTTAAGAAATGAATTGCCATTCTCCAGATAGTATGGGGCAGATTTTCAAAACTCTAGCTCTAAACAGTGCCCATATGTACGCACAGAAAAGGTCATGCACTAAACCAGCACCTCGGTGTGCACACTGAGTGACAGACTCTATAAGAATGACTTGTGTGCACAAAAGTGGCTTTTGTACATACAAAAGTTACTCAAAGCATATTCCACAGATCTTCACAATATTATTGTGCCACTTGTTTCTTGTGCGATTAGAACAGCAGTGAAATAGTAAACAATGCTGACACTTCAATTCCCATCCTTATTCTTCAGAATTAAAACCCAAATGAAATGAAAAGAAGAAACACTTTTCTGTAATTTGGCTGTAATTTGTGAAATACACCACTGGTGACATTTGGTTCACATTTTGAAGGTTAACTTTTTTGCAATCAAAATAACTAGTAACTTTGTAAAAAATTGTACATGAAAACTTAGATTTACAACGACAAGTTATCAAAAAAGTCAAAGTCCCCCCCAACCTGCATTTGGCTTATCGGGCTCACGTGATTCAGGCAAGTCAGTTTCTATAGCCAACTGTACACCAGGATGCGATGTGGCCAGCGCCAACATCTGGCCTCCTTTCTCCTAATCTGATGTATCAAGTACCCATTTGCAGCTGGTTTGACTGGAGGTAGCCTTGAGGCATGAGATGAAATAAGACTCAACTTCCAGAATTGCTGCTGAACACTTGAACCATGTGGCTGCCACCCCTCACAGCACAAGCTTTAGTATGTGGAGAAAAAAGTACCAGCTCATTGAATCACTGTGAATGGCCCAATGTGACCAACATAGCAAATTATTTGCTAGAACTATTACTTTTGAGTATGTCCTGTTTATATTTGGAGCTATGTAGCTGGCCACCTAATGTCATATGGTATTGCTTCTGCTCCCTCATTGGGAGTGTCTATTTGCAACACTTTCTTGTGCAGGAATTATCTTATAAGCAACTTGTTTGAACAAATGTTCCTGGAAGTGAATAAACGGGGGTTACAAATATGATCAGTGATGAATATTTTTTGTTAGGTGCAATATTTACACAACTCTGCTCTCAAAGCTGTTCTGAGAGTTGATTCATTCGGGTTTGTACAGCACGCCAAAGATGTAAAGCTATATATAAGTGCTAAGTATTCTTATTACTAGTATCTACTGCATGTGACCCCTATGAAATATGCATGATGAATGCTTGTATTTTTGAAAGGGAGAAAGCAAAAGTGTAGCTACAAGGAGCAGGAAAAGACATACAAATATCTACGTGCCATCTTCTTTAAATAGCACTCCAAATGTATAATCAATCTTTACGGCCTGTCGCTGCAGGGATGGCATAATAGCATCAAGTTGTGTCATACAATTGCAAATCATGTGAATCCCCTTAAAAAACGAGATTATGCCACTCTTCAGTCCAAATCAATACTGACTATTCCTTAAGGTTTATATAAATTGTTTTTAAAAGTATACATTTCATGTGATAAAAATACACTTAATATGGGACAAAATGCTTTCTACCATACTAAAAATGCCATAACTCATTTATCGGTCTTAATTCATGAAAAACACCATTATATCTACTATTTATGTGCAATTTTTAAAATAAAGGTTATATTTTAGTCAGCTGTTGCCTCTGTTTTACTCTGTGCCACAATGACCCAGTGTACAACATAATCCCGGAGAAGAAAATCAGTGCCCAACTCAAGGTGGACACTGGGCCTGATACAAAGCTCACGGTATTCAATGGAAAGGATTGGCTGTCAAAGGGACCAGGCTCTCTGTGAAGAAGCATGAGTGAAAAGTGAAGGTTCTCACGATGACCCTCTGGAGCCCCATCAGCAGTGAGCTGGATTTATATTTAATATTTAAAAAATTCATCCAGGAATGATTTTTGCTGGCATGAATCAAATAGGAAGTTTAAAAATTAGTCACCTGATGTACCCCTAATTTTTCTAAGCAGTAGGTGCGGGGATCTAGCCATTGCTTCCATTAAAATCCATGGAAATTTTATTATTTAAAATCCCTTGCACTGCTTAGCAAATTCGGGGGTACATAAAATCTGTGCGCCATTTAAACTCTCTGCAGTTCTCTCTCAACTTCTGAAATTTACAAAAAAAGAAAAAAATCCACAACACAGCCATATTTGTGCTCTCAACAGGCTGGAGAAAAGTTACAGTAGAGTCTAGCACAGCAAGCAAACAGTCTCTTTCATAAAGAGAGAAAATATAGAAATTATTAATTCACCAGTTTCCTCCTTGGTATGCTAATCAGCTAGAATTGTGCAGTTTGCTGAATTTAATCTAGTATTCTGCACTTGTAGTTTTATATGTGACCAATCACAGAGTCTGTTTGATCATCAGTTATTAGACAGAATGTGCTTCTGCAAAAGGAAATATGATTTCCATTGCAATATACTTTTCAACAGTTTTATATCACAAAAAGGACCCTTTACATGTTTTTCTCTCAGCATTTAATGTACCATAAGTTTACATTTGACTTTTGATGATTAATTTTAGGACACAAAGAAAATTGTATGGGCTTTTTACCCAATCAGGACACTTACTGTTTCAAACATAACTGCATATATGGTGGGGGGCTGTTTCATTGTAAGAGAAAGACCAGTAGGTGCATTAAACCTCATTTTCCAATCTTGTCATATATTGTAAATATACGTACTTTAAGAGGCAGTGTTAAGATGACAGTCCAATATTCAAACAGACACAAAGACACACTCCTTAAGACAATGTTTGCAATCAGATGCAAACAAAAATAAAAATAAATGAAATAATCACTGTTTGGAGTCCAAAACAAATTGGTACAAGTACTATCAAGAATTAGTTTCGAGATTTCTTTTTAAACGGGATATCATCTACTTAGTCAGGAACAAAGTAGACGAAAACATTTGCCATCTGTTGAGAACATGGACTTGGTTTTCCTTATTACAAGAACGAATCTTAAAGCTAGGGCTTAATATCTGTAGTACAGTCACCTCCTGCAACTCAAAAGCACAATGATTTAGAGCTCTATTCATCTGAAACAATTCTCAGCCTTCCATGCAACATAAATCCATGGACCCTGGCTTTGCACCAGAACAACCTATTCATAAGGAATTTGGCCAGGCCACAGAGCCTTTTCATGCTTTGTTATGTGGGTTGGATAGTAGAGAGGTAATCAGGAGGTGAACATTCAATGTCAACAAGTCTCTCTAGTTCACCCGTGATTGAGGAAAGTTAGCAATTGGCTGGAGGCGGCTAGGTTTTGAGTGGATTATTTTTGTTTGTTTGTTTATTTTTAACCTTGAACATTAATCTACCTCCAGCATGGATTAACTGCAATGGCAGCCTCTGTCACCAGTCAGGGTGGGGACCTGCCAATATGCCAATATGTAAGCTGCAGAACTTGTTTTTGTTTTTTTTAAATAATGGCAAAGCATACTTGACCATCATTTTCTTCCTTCCTTCCTTCCTTCCTTTTTTACATTTTTATCAGAGAGACAGTTAAGGGTTTATGTGAATGATCTTCTTTATGGTCCTTGCTGTTCATAGTTAAAGATCCTGCTCATGCTCTAATTATGAGTGAGAATGTCGTACAATACTGTGATACTTCATACCTTTATGACCATAAAAGGGGACACTAGTTGGAAGAAGTGAAGTGGGGAGCATATGGTCATATCCAGCATTTGGTGGAGCCAGTGCCAAAGACACAATTAGGACCCAAAGTCCTCCATGACCAACACCCACGGAGTCAGGGAGCCTGATGGTCTTCTGATGTAACCACCGATTTTTACCTCTTAGGTAACAAAGTGGTAAATCAGGTACAGGAGCTTTAGATAGGTATGGCCCTTTGGTAGAAAAAGGAACAGAACCATCTCACCATCCGATATAAATATTTATGCATTGGAAATTATCAGGGCCAATGTTTTTGTGCATCCAGCCTATACCTTTTCAGTGGCACATGACAATTTTTTCATTGTCTGGTTTTCTGTTTTTTTGTTTTGCTTTCAATAAAATTTGTAAACAGAATAATTACAGAAAGCTGGATTTTATATTTTCAGGTATGGAAGGATAGAATCATTTACCCTGTGGTATGCAATCATACAGTACCATTAAAGGGCCAGAAAGATCATGGGTTCTCACGGATAAAAAATATTTTGAAGAACAGTATCATCATGGCTTCCGAATGGGGATGGATTCTCACATGTCTCCTTGTAATTTATTCTTATTTTTCTCCTCCTCTTTTTAAAAAACTGGTGACTTCTAATTTAAAATATGGTCTTGCAATGATACAGACACTATATTTGACATTTTACTGACTGTTTTCAAATAATTTTCCTTAAGAATTTCTAGTACAGAATTTTGCAACCATACATTTTTAAATGTTCTTTCTTTTCTGAACAGAAATAAGATGGATTAAATCGTTTCTAATCAATATTTTCTCCAGCAACAAGGAACAAAAATTTAAAACACTTTACCTTGTCATAAAATGGGAGGACAACATATAAAGTGATCCCATTTGTTGCCTCACACAGTACGTTTGGTTCCCTTAGTCCACTTTTTAACGATATGTACCTTTTTTCACAATTACTCAAAATAGCTTCTGATATCATGTACTTGCATATGAAACTTTTGCAGGTCTAAGTCTAACCAGCCATTTTACTGATCCAGTCTGATGCCATCTCTTCCCGTAGAAAATTGGATCCATTTGTAAATTTGAACAAGATTAATCTCTTCTGCTTTCTGAAATACCTCAACTCTATAACCATTCTCATTCATTATTACATATAAGCCATACTGATCAACTTGTTATATGATAATGCCCCACATAGCTATTATTTATCTGGCATCACATGGCCCACTGACATTTGGTCTTTAAAAAGTTTCCCAAGTTGAGGTATATAGTTGGCAGATTATGTACTTCTCACTTCCAAGGGTCTTAAAATATGGGTCATTTTAAAAGAATACACTCGATTTGCTGAGCCTCCATTCACCTGTCTTTAAACTTTAAATAAAAATGTGGAGAGGGAATGGGGAGGTGACAGAGGGACTGCATGTTGCAATAAGTAAATTGCTGGGTCCCGAAAAGCAAGATATGGGGAAAGAAAAACTGGAATGATAAAAACATCTCACGAGGGGGAGGGAGAGAGAAAGTTCTCTTATCCTATTTGCCGCCTTCCATATTTTATATAGATCTAAATTTTATATTTAATCCAGTAAAGAACAAACAAGAGTGTTCCTGATGCTTTGAATAATCATTTCCCTCTCCTATTCTGCTGGATCAGTTCTGCTACTTAAAACACAAATTATGGGCTATACCTTAGCTGTTGTAAATCGGTATATAGACCATTGGTGCCACTAACTGAAGACCCAGCCCATCAGGGGAAACCACTTCTAGCTTGTTTAGTGTTTTCCCTTTTCCCATCATTCCTTTTGGATATACAGGCAGCGGGTAATCTGGTTTTATAGACATTGGCACTGCATGGTTCATGGAATTGAAAATGGGATACAAGGCCTTTTTCAACTTTAGGTCAGTAGTTCAGATGCTAGCTAGGCCAGTCACGACCACAAGAGGTTACTTTCTGACAGTGATCTCAGTACATTAAGAAATTCATCTCCATAACTGGCTCTAATTGACACTCGTATTGGTACACTCATCACAGCTAAATGGACCATGGATGGGATAGAATAAGCTTTTCTTTTTAAAAAGGATCAGGATAGATTTCGTTTGAGCTCTGATCCCGAGCTAATAGTTGCTATAATCTCAATGAAAATACATCCTTAAACATTGTGGACTATTGTGCCAGTTTCATGCCAGAGGTGCAAATGAGTTGGGGTGAGACATTAAAATAAGCTGCAAGATGGCATTAATTCATTTGGAATTCACTGTACTAATACTAATTATGGTGTGCTAATGGGATATTACTGAGAACATAATATACACTTCTACAGGAAATCCACTGTAATGCACCAATTAACGTACTACTATTGTGAAATGTGCTTTATCATTAGTAGTAGTATTTGAAACCCTCATTTAAAACTTCAGATTAGTGGTGTGTTTTCTGGGGAAAAAAATGAGGTTTTTTTTTTTTAAACATAGAGTTGAAGTCAAACATGTCGGCATAAGATACAGAACAGAGATCCTGGTCTACAAAACCTGTGGGGATTGGAACCTGTGTTTTTTCTCAATATTTCAATGATCATAAATATTTTTTCCATAAGGCTTATTCTGCATCTTATACCTACTCATAAGGATCTTACAACAACAACAAAAACCCTACTTTAAATACTCTGCCTACTCCCCCATTGTTACTGCCCATTTTAGAGCCACAATCCCTCTCAATATGGAAAGGTATAGATGGCTTCTTTTAGTACTTGTCAATACACCTTAAGCCAGTGGTTCTCAAACTTTTGTACTGGTGACCCCTTTCACATAGCAAGCCTCTGAGTGTGACCCCCCTTATAAATTAAAAACACCTTTTTGTATATTTAACACCATTATAAAATGCTGGAGGCAAAGTGGGGCTTGGGGTGGAGGCTGACAGCTCACGACCCCCCATGTAATAACCTCGTGACCCCCTGAGGGGTCCCGACCCCCAGTTTGAGAACCCCTGCCTTAAGCAGCCGGCAGGCTCTCTCCCAATCCCTGTGCAGTGTATGGTGAAAGAGGCTATGAAGCATGCATTTTCTTAGTCCGAGCACAAAACGTTACCGAGAGGCCACAAAGTTAATTTAAACACAACTACCATCCCACAAAGTAAATCTCTTAGTTTGCCTTTGCCCATCTGATTGCAAGATAAATTCTTAGAAACAGCAAAGAGAGGAAAACTAGCATTCTGATGAATGGTGAATTGCACGAGTCCAGAAACCATTAGTCAAAATTACTAACTGTGTATAGTTAAGGAACCAAGCTACATTTTTTCCTGTCAGAACTAACTCTTTTTTTCTGCCTCTAATAGTTACAATAATGAGAGAGTGTATTCCTGTCTCTGAAATTCCTTTACTAGGTTTAAAGGCTAAACTGCGGAAAACAAATTGACGAAGAGATTACTTTCTTTCATTATTCTTTAGACCCATCGCTAGATTTGCTAGCATAAAATTACAACATTTGATCTCAGATTGCAAGAGTGAAGAGTTCTGCTCAACTCTTCTCTCTCTTTCATGTAGTTTATGAAAAGGGTAATGCTGATCATCTACATCTCCCTTGCCAAAAGGCTCTGCGTAGCTCCAGCTGACATTTCTGCCTTTTCAGGCAAATGGACCATTTTCCTACCCTTACCTCACAGGAATAAATGCCAGTAGGCCCGAAGTCTGGAACCTCACTGCTTGACACTAGGAACAATGTACTGAAATGACACGTAGTGCCAAGGTTTTTAAAAATAAAACAAAAAAACCAAACAAATAGATCTTCAGGAGCAGAGAGGATAACCGTCTCATTTATTTCTGTTCTCAGCAACATTACCAGTTCCCTACACATTAACTTCATATCTGCAGCACTCCTAGGAATGTACGCTCTTTTCTAAAACACTACCTTAAAAATAGCGGATATCTAAGGCTCAAGGAACAGAGTCTCCTCTTCTCTCAAAAGAGAAATGCCTCTTCTCTGAGTGGCTTAGTATTGCCAACACCGAGAGTTAAAAACCCGTGAGTCAGGCTCTAAAACTCATAAGACTGGCTTAAAAATAATGAATAAAAAAATAATAAATATGTGCCTCTTTTTATTTGCCTTCTAGCTTTTGAGTACTTGAGCCACATTTTCAAGCTTTCACCACAATCATGAGGGCAAGAGTCTCGCCTTTCTTAAGGAAAGCGGAGATTATCACATAATCAAAGGACTCCAGGAGCTGGAGCTTTGAGGTCAAACATCATATACTGTGAGACTCTCAATAAATTCATGAGAGTTGGCAACACTGCAAGCTGACCCTACAGTCTGTGAAAAGAGAAGTAAATGATCCAGTAGTTAGGTTGCTGTCCTGGGACTTGGAAGACCTGGGTTCAATTCGCTGCTCTGCCACATACTTCCTGTGTGGCCTTGGTCTAGTCATTTGGCCCAGATTTTTCCATTCAGCGTTTCAATGCCTAACTGACTGAAGAACCCAAGTTCCTTTTGAAAATCCTAGGTCAGTTAGGTATTGCAACACTGTGTGAAGCAATGCCTAAATACCTCTAAAAATCTGGGGCTTACTCTTTCTGTATCTCAGTTTTCCATGTGTAAAATGGGGATAACAGACTTGCCCTACACCTCCTGCACACTAAATATTGTGAGATGTTCAGATACCACGGTAATTAGTTCTATATGAGCACCTAACACGGATGGAAATGCGAAGCTCTGGGATGGGAGTACAAGCTGTAACTGTTTTTGTCTCCACTTCAGAAAAAACAGACAGATTGCAAAGTAGGTCGCTTCTTCCAAAGACACCGTGGAAGCCAAACTCAACATACATTTTTTACTATCAGATTTTCTCAACATCCTGCTAACAGGAAAGTTGCCCCATAGCCTTTTGGAGAATTTTCCTCTTTTGCTCAATATTTTAGATAGGCAAATTTATCATATTCAAGCCTAAGCCTAGAAACAGGATGAAATCATTTTACCAACTCAGCTGCCATGTATTTAATAACTTACTCACAGTTGTAGGATGGGAAAAAAAGTTAGATTATATGGTGGGGGGGGGGAGGAAGGGGACTTACCATTATTTCCTAGAGTTATAAAGGACTTTCCATAAATACTCTGATTCATAGGTGCCAGCTTCCTCTGGGCCTGGGGAGTGCCCCCTGCGCTGCCTCCACCCACCAGTTTTCCCCAAGCCACCACCCCCATCCTGCCTCTTCCTGCCCCCACTCCACCCCTTCTCTCAAGTCCCCACCCCACCCTGCCTTTTCCCACCCAGTTCCGCCCCCTACCCTGAGTGCGCCCTGTCCCCACTCCTCCCCCTTCCTCCCAGAGGCTCCTGCACACCACTAAACAGCTGACTGTGGTGGGCAGTAGGTGGAGGGAGGGAGGGAGGGAGGGAGAGGATTTGATCGGCGGGTGGGAGACACTGGGGAGGAGGGGGAAGCTGGCTGCCAGTGGGTGTTAAGCACCCACTAATTCTTTTCACCCACGGAGTCGGCGCCTATGCTCTGATCAACTGAATGAGG
Source organism: Terrapene triunguis (assembly GCF_002925995.2). Classification (NCBI taxonomy): domain Eukaryota; kingdom Metazoa; phylum Chordata; order Testudines; family Emydidae; genus Terrapene; species Terrapene triunguis. The sequence goes on from NW_020664481.1 coordinate 8,948,938, forward strand.
TCCTTATACAGTAGGACCTCAGAGTTACGAACACCAAAGTTACAAACTTACCGGTCAACCACACACCTCATTTGGAACCGGAAGTACGCAATCAGGTAGCAGTAGAGACAAAAAACAAAAACAAAAACAAAAATAGCAAATACAGTACAGTACTGTGTTAAAGATAAACTACTAAAAAAAAGGAAAGTTTAAAAAAAGATTTGACAAGGTAAGGAAACTGTTTCCACGCTTGTTTAATTTAAATTAAGATGGTTAAAAGCAGCATTTTTCTTCTTCATAGTAAAGTTTCAAAGCTGTATTGAGTCAATATTCAACTGTAAGCTTTGGAAAGAACCACCATAATGTTTTGTTCAGAATTACGAACAACCTCCATGCCCGACGTGTTCATAACGCTGAGGTTCTACTGTAACATTTTCTATAGGCTAAATTCAGAGGCTGAGTTTAAATTATGCTGGTGATGGCTAATGTGTCTTGCAAGCGAACAGGAAGGAGTGTCTGTTATTAAAAAACGAAAGAAAGAAAGAAAAACAGAAGTCAGTTTGCTGAGAAAAGGTTTTGTTTGTAGGCCAGAACGGTACTCTTGACTGCAAATGCCAACTGTAATTTGTCAAAAGACATGTCGAGCACCTGATGCAGTTGTCAATTGTTCCAGTGGCCAAAAATATATAGGATGACATGTGAAACGAATTTGTACAGGACTTGTGTGATGGAAATGCTTCTAGTCCTTTTTGGCGAGAAACTGTGAATGGAGTGAGGGGGCGAGGAGGGAAGCCCTACTGCACTAATAGAATGATTGACCTAATATTGGATAACCCAGTACCCAAGTGCTGATATGAAATAAAAAGCCTGGCTCCTAAGTAATTATTAAACACAATGAATTACTAAATCCTTGCATTGTACATATTCTATAATAAATTAATCATTGTGAACTCTGGAGAATACAGTTTTATAATATGAGCAGAAATAGAATAGTGCACAATAGGGTATTCAAACGCTAATACAGTCAGGACAGTGTAAAGCATAGCATACATTTTAACACTGGTTTAGTGAATACTAATTATGCTCCACTAAGTAGCCATAAGTACCATTTCTATGGTACTGATCCAGCTTGTAACAAGTATAATTTGCCATAGTGTATATATCTTTAAAAATATATATCTATTATCAGATTACCAGCCCCTTTTCAAATTTGCTTTCCCTTGGATTTTCTATTGAAACAAGCAGTGGCAGTGTAATATGTGGCAGTTCAGAATCATTTCAGCTCAGCAGTATGAAATAGAGATTGAACATTAGTGTTTCCCCGTTTTGACCTGAGTGGCTAGTCAAATTTCAGGGCCCTGGGGATGTTCCAGTTGGAAGTAGAAATTGATAGAGTCTGGTATTTTCTTTGATGCAATCTTGGTTATCTACAAGGAATGTATAAAGTCCTGCTTCTCCGAATGCAGGAGAAACCAAAAACCAAAGGAGCAGTCTCTTGGTTTACAGCCCCAAGCCTCTTTAGCCAATCGACCCAAAAGCTCGCTCTCTGGCTTTTCCCAGGGTCAAACTGTACTCACAAGCTACTGCTTGGCTTTCTTGCTTATTTTTCTCTGCCTCCCTCCGTTCTTAGATAGACAAGGAGGGTGAGGTAATATCTTTTATTGGCCCATTTCTATGTAAAAGATATTGCCTCACCCTCCTTGTGACTAACATCCTGCGACTGACACGGCTACAACAATAATCTCTCTTTTCTTGTCTGTTCCCATTTCTGTGTGTTCTCTCAGACCCACACACTAGGGTTGCCAACTTTCTACTAGCACAAAACTGAACACCCTTGCCCCGCCCCGTCCCTCCTCCTAGGCCCCGCCCCTGCCCAGCCCCTTTTCCGAGGCCCCGCCCCTCACTCACTCCATCCCCCCTCCCTCTGTCGCTCACTCTCCCCACCCTCACTCACTCGCTTTTTTTCACTGGGCTTGCTCAGGGGGTTGGGGTACGGGAGGGGGTGAAGGCTCCAGTTGGGGGTGCAGGCTCTGGGATGAGGCCAGAAATGAGGGTTTCTGAGTGTGTGGGGGGGGCTCTGGGCTGCCCCTACGCCTAGGAGCTGGAGAGGGGACATGCTGCTGCTTCCAGGAGCCGTCCGGAGCCACAGCAGGCAGGGAGCCTGCCTTAGCCCCACGGCGCCGCTGATCGGACTTTTAACGGCCTGGTCAGTGGTGCTGACCAGAGCCACCAGGGTCCCTTTTCGACCAGGTGTTCCGGTCAAAAACCGGACACCTGGCAACCCTACCACACACACACACACGTGGTCACAATATGGACAGACTCTTTTAGGCCTTGTTTTAAGTGTGACTTCTTAACTGTCTCTATGAAGGGTGTCTTCACACATCAGTTTGAATGAGGTTTTAACTCAACTCATAACAAGGTTTTACCCAGCTCATGATATTATTTCAATCTCAAACCCATTCTGCATTACTAGACATAGCCCCCTACTTTCCACAATTTCACAACTGGCCACAGAGTATACTACATGGACTACAGTCAAAACCAAATGGCTCCACCCCAATATGTACATGGATCACCCCACATCTACCAACATTTTGTTGGTGTGTTGCTATGTAGGTAACATGCATTTCAGCAAGTCCATATATGTAAGTAGTGAAGGCATTGTGTTACCCTCACCCATGTCGAGCAGTCCTTGAGTGTTCAAGCAGTCCTTTGGGGGTCATTTGGATTATTCCTGGGTATGATATTAATCAGCATGAAAATAGGGGGCAGACTCAGGCCCATAGCCACTAAATTTAGCTTAGCTGGGGTGGAGGTCAGCACAGAATTTGGCTCCATGTCACAAATAAGATCACATCAAAATATGACAAACATGAAGCTGGTAAACCTCAGTAAATATATTTTAATGCTAATCTCCCATTTAATTAACATACAATAACTACTGCATTAAATGCAAATTAAATATGCATACAGGATATATTTAATTTAAAACATTGCTATTTTCTTTTATCTACTACATCAAAGAATATCAAAAGAGTAGTGGCTTATTTTATTTTTTTTGTCTTTAAAATATAATGTTAATAGAACTGACTTAACGGGAACATGAATGCAAATGCAGATTCAACTACATTAACTTTTGCAATTTTGCTACAGAAATTGTTTTGCTTGATATTTTAATTTTAACTTGGCTGATCACGGAAAGGAAGTGAGGTCAAAACCCCTTGCTGAAGTTTCTCCAACTGCATAGGAACACTGAGTATAATTCAAGTAGTTGTGAAAAATTAGCACAGCAAGCCATGACAAATGGGTTTGTTTGTCTTTTTAATGTAACAGCATTAGGTAAAAGAAAGTACCATTTCTGTAGTTCAACTGAAATAAACATTACAAAAGGCCAATTTACACTTCCAAGATTACTTGTAATCACACAATGTTAAGGAAAGCAGCATTTTAAGGAAATTATGTGTGAGGTTAGTGTTATTTTGCTGTACAGCTGTAAAGATGCCATTTTACTTAGTTATTTAAAATGTATTTCTTAGCTGTTTTTCTTCGCACCAACAAATACAGATGTGCTGTGATCTACTTTTTAGATTTATTTTTATCTCTAAAGTTAAACAGAGAATAGTGCTAGACATGCAGTGTCATAAATATAACATATTAGGGCTTTGAAATTAACAGAGGGAAGTGACACTGAGTAAAATTAGCATTTTTCCCCACCCACTAGAAGTAGCTTATTGCTAAAAATTTTACCACTGGAAGGAAGTTCCACATTTCTTTTGCTTATCCTGGTCATATTGAACTATATTGACACTCACATAACAGCATTTGCTATTTGAAAACAGAATATAATTACTTTTTTAATCATTGCAAATGCATTGCAAATGTCATTTAATTTGAATATCTTCAGCTCAACATGTAGTCACTAAAATATGAAAACTGGCTCTTTTCAGTTAATGTGGTAATTGAAAAAAAAATCAAACTTTAAAATATTCTCCAGCTATTTATTGTTGCATCTCACTAGCATACCTATGGAACTACTCAGCAATTCTGTATTAACCCAGATGAATGTGTCCAGATTAGTATAATTACAGTAAATAGCAAAGAAATCTAGATGAGCAGGTCACTTAAATTTTTTCCAGTTTTTCTTGATACTTTTTCAATTTGACAACAGCCTTTTCAAACTTTGAAAGTACCTGAATATACTGCAATTAACTTGATACAACAGAAAATGGTCAAATTCCCCTCCTCTCCTCCCACACTCACTTGCTTTTTGACAGGCCCCTTGATGTAACTCATTGCATAAGAAATTCAGAGATGTAATGGGTTTCAAGAGCCTGGAAAAAAGCTTTTAATGGAATGGCCTGTTTGTTTGATTATTACTATAATAGTGCAACAAAGTCAATGTAATCATTTGGAAGCCACTTAATTCTGGTACTAATGGGGAACTGCCAAAGCAATTAAGGTTACTGATTTAGCCGCTGGCAGTGAAGACATATAAAATAATCCTGTACCCAGTCACATTGTTCTTATGGGTACACACTATTGATGGAATAATATCCAAACAACATGTTTTAAATTAGCTGCTAGAACATCTGCTGAGAGTAGATAGCTTTTGTTTGGAAGACAAAAGCTGCAATCACAAACCCATTTGTGAAAATGGTGTGAAGTCTTAGGTCCTGCTGGACTCATCACTAACTGGGCACCTAGGTGGTATCAGTGGCAAGAGATGTCTTCTTCCACATTCACTGAGGATCTGCCTACACTAGAAATGCTACAGAGGCACACTGCACTGCTGTAGTGTAGACACTTACTGCTGCGATGGGAGGGGTTCTTCCATTGCTGGAGTGAATCCATTTCTCCAAGACGTGGTTGCTAGGTCGACAGAAAAATTCTCCGACTGCCCTAGCAGTGTGTATACTGGGACTTCGGTCAGCTTAATTACATTACACATGAAATTTTTCACAGCTCTCGAGCGATGTAGTTAAGCCGACCTAACTGCTATGTAGACCAGCCTCTAATTAGGAGACTTTGCCTCTTCCTCTCTGAAAAGCCTCTGACTACAGTGGCTTAGAAGTTCACCACTTCCAGTCTCGAGACCGTAATTCACTATATCTGGGGCTGTGGATGGAGTCGGTACAGAAGCTTCAGCTTGTGCAGAAAATAGCAGATCACACATTCCACTGGTTCTCAATAGCTTCCATTGTTCATCCCAACTCTGAGTCCTAATCTTCAAAAACTGTTAGTAGGCCAGGACCTGGTTATAACAGCAATGACATCTCCAACAAGACAGCGGCACTCCTCTGGGACAGGGGCTGTGGAGCACCATTTAAAGTAGGGGGACCTGCCTAACCCTCCTCTTCCCTTCTCAGGCACCTCACCAGCACCAGCAGACTGACACCTCCCCCCCCCCCATCCCATGAGCCCCTGCACTCAACTCCTCCAACTCTGAGCATGTGGCATTACGACCTGGCACACAGGATCGCAGCACCACTCTGCTACCTCACGTGTGAGGTCACAACGGGTCTCACTCAAATTTGGTTCAGCCACCCGTCCGTCAAATCTGAGTGAGTGGCAGCCGGGCTAAATTTGAATGAGTGGCGCTGCAGCCTGGTGCCCAGGGTCATAGCACCACTTAGGTCTAACCCAGCCAAAACGTGGCCCTCTGGCTCTGCGGCCTATGTTCTGGGACAATGCAGCTAACAAAGCCAAGGAAAAGCCCTGGAGAGCCGGAGATATGTTCTAAGTTAAGGAGACTTCAGCACTTCAGGGAAGGTTCAGATGCTGAAGCAGCTTTTTAGAACATGCTGCAAGACCCTTTCAACATAGCTGGAAGATTTAAAAAAAAACAACCCAGAATAGACAAACACAAACAAAACTTTAAAAATGTTACCCATGTGCCCCACACAGTTTCCTAAAAGATGGGATGGGTGGAGAACAGAATCCTCTATGAAATCCACGACAAGTTTCCCAATGCTAGTCCAATTTACTTGTGCAGTGCTTGCATACTACAGTGATGGTTGGATGATGTAGAAAGCACTAAGACAGATAAGATCCTAGCTCAGCTGCATAAAACACAAGTATTTAATTTAAAAGTGGGCAAAATGGGTTAGGTTAAAGAGCCAAATTCTGACAATTCCAAACCAATTTTCATTCCTTTCAATAGCGTTGGTTTAAAATTGCTTACGGGTTTATTCATCCTTACCCTCTCAATCTGTTCTGTTCTGGTGGGGATATGGAAAGTTATACCCTGCCATCAAATTTCCCAGCCTGAATCCTTTCTCCTAATGTTGCCAAAATTCTTATGATCTCCGCTTTGGCTCCTCTTTGAACATATCAAGGTTCTTTACTTAGCACTCACTCTTTTTTGGATCTGCTTCTCATTTACACAAAGGTCACTTTACCCCATACCAGCAGCAAAAGGAGGCCTTAAAAGGAGAGCAAACATAATTTATGCATCATGAGAATCAGGCCCTTTTAGTTTACATATGGACAGAAACACACAGAATCTGACACTATCACTACCAGATTAGTAGATCATCCCAGAACAATAACATCAAGTGGGGTACAATCACACACAGAAGATCCCCAAAATACTGTGATACTTTCAGAGGGTTTCCTTCAATGAGCCCACAGTATTTGTGAGTACATCCATTTGTGCATGCTGCAAAAACCTGCATTTGCCTACACAAATGGGTATGCAAGCACATAAAACAGTTAAATCATGTTCAAATAGGGGAGCGCACTGCAGTACACATTCTGGCTTCAATATTTGGAATTATTCTGCCTGTACACCCAGGCCAATGCAAGTTTTGGCAAGCATTTAAATGAATGCCCTTGCAGATATAATTCAGGAAGCCCTACAAATCTTAAATAATAATGAAGGATGCCTTGGATTTAGCAGGGCAGTATGCATGGGACAAATGAGCAGGTGTATGAGGGAACATGAGGAATTACTTAGGATTTAAAAATAATGTCTTTCTATTTTTAGACTGAGCATACAACAGTAACAGGTCGGGGCTGGAGAATAGTGGTGGGGAATGGCCACATGACCAAAAAAAAAAAAAAATCTTAAACACACACATTCATTTTGTAGTTTAATATTGCACAGGGCTACATGACTAGCAGGTCCCTTCGAAGAAAGAAGCGGTGCGCCCGGGCAGCATAAGAAGCTAGTCTGCTGCCAAAAATAATGGATTATATTTTAAAAACTGTGGGTGCAGAGTGTGCTGCAGCTCCAGGGCAGCAATACAAATATGCACCAGCAAGCAGGCTTTACACTGTGCTTAATATAATTATCAAAAAGAAAAAAAAGTAAATGAGGTGTTGCCATAGCAACCGTTACCTCCTGAGGAATATGAAAGATAGGGGACAACCCTCACCCAGGGAATGCTTTTATTTACTGCTTCATATTTTGAAGGTTCAGCAAAAGCTATGCTGCAGGACTTTGCTGTGCACTTGGTCCGCAGACCTTCATTTGGCAGCACTTGGATTGTCCCTGGCTAGGTGTGAGAGAGGGCCCTTGTTGCCATTACCATGAAGCAGGAACAGAGGGATACCTATTGACCCTTCCAGTCTGATATCCTGCCTCTATCAGCATCCTGTCCTTGGCTTCACAGGAAGGCCCAAAACTAAACAAACAAACCCCCACATAAGGACCTAAATAACTGAAAAAATGAGGGGGTAGGTGGAAATCGAGGCCCTTTTTGATAACCAAATTTATCTCTGGACTCATCAGGGTTTTTCCCCTTACCTTGGCCTAAAATCATCCAGCTTTTTACAAATCTAACTATGGTATTTGGACCCAATTTGGGGCCCAGCAAAACTGTGCTCTGTGTAGAACCTGTGGGGGGGTGCAATCAAGGGGCAACCACCTGTGCAAATCAAAGGGCCATTCCAGCACATGGATCCGCTGGAGTAGAGTAGCTCTCTGGCCACACCCTGGTGTTCCAGCCACAACCCTCACCCCAGCTTCACCACCAACATCCCCCCTACACCAGAGGCTGCCACCAAGGGAAACCTCAAGAAGCTGGTTAAGCAAGCTTTATGCCCATTTTTGCCATCAGAGCCACCACACTGGGGCCAATAATCTGGCCCTTTCATTCAATGAAGACCTGTGGTCATGAATTCCACCAGCTGGCTTCCCACATTTTCTTTCAGTTATTACAATTTCACTTGCCAATAATTTCATTTTTTTATGCTCTGGTGCTATATAAATAACACACACTACAACAGAATGAGAACAACCAACACATGTCTAATGGGACCCAGGTAAAGCAGAAAAAGTGAGGGATAAAGGAAATAGACAAAATCATCAGAAAGCTTGGAGAGCAATGGTCAAGCATAGACCCTAGCCTATACTCCCCTTCACAGGAGCTGAAATACCCACTCTACAGCAATGAAGCTGCTCCATGGCAACAACAAAATGTTCCAGTGTTTCCTTTATTCTGTGCCCTATGAATGTGGCATGTATTAAAGAGAGAACTACTTCTTACTACCACTGGTGTGGACATTCTGTAGCCCTATTGCTGTTCACTAAAGGATTTAAGCATGTTTTACTTATAAGAATGTGTCTACATTCCATTGACATCAACTGGACGTAAGCTTGTGCTAGTATGTTTTGCTGAACAAGGATTGATTTAAGATCGTGCTTAAAATTAAGCATGTGCTTAAATGCTTTGCAGAATTGTGGCCTTGAACAGTCAGATCTGGGTGTCAAATGTAGACATGAAGAAGGGCAATGAAAGGCCACTATCAATTACTGTAAGGACCAAAATATAAGGCATAAAAGGATGTTGTATTTCAAGACCATAATCAGTTTCTAGGCATGTTCTTCTTACTATTGAAGGAGATGTGATGCTTGTAACATACCAACTTCACTGGTATGATAAAATACAGGAGGTCATCTGAAGATGGCACCACATTTTCTGAATGCTTTATATTTAAGTGATGGACTTCCAGGGCAGAAAAGGAATGTAAAAGGAAAGTTTCACATTTTACAAGAAAATAAAAATCATGCCAGTAGCATCAAGCCTGTCTCTCAAGTCACAATCTGCTCTTCACAAAATTTGAAAATTTCTTTCACTTCAGACTTATTTGTGCTATCAAAACAGGCGGATACATCTTGTTACTTGTAGTAATTGAAGGCCAGGTTCTTCCACCCAGACTCACAGTGAGCAGTGCCTTATTCTAGGAGCATTCTCCTCCATCTTTGCTTGTACTGTATCTCATACTCAACATCTGTATTGTCACTTTTCATTCCTGCTGCAGTACTCTTCTTAGATCCACTGCTAATTCAGCCAACATAGACAGTTTCACATTTGTTCTTATTATCCACCATTTGCTTGAATACCAAGCTAAACAATAGCTGTAATCCACACAGTAATACTGCACTGGCACAGTGCAAATACATTTACATCTCATGTGTAATACTCATGTCTTCAAAAAATCCAGGATGTCCAGCTGGAAGTACAAACATGGTGATTATGTTCAAACACGAGATAAAGCAATTTTATTTTATTTTTTAGAAAAAAACAATAACTTGCATTATTTCATGCATTCCTAAAGTTGAACATGCTAATGGACTTAATTTAAATCAACCTAAATTTCTAGCAAATTACAAAACAAACAAAAATCCCAACCCTCTGTCTTTTGCAATAGAAACCGAATTCATGCTTCCAAAAATTCCAGTTTTAAGCACAGCATACATTGAATATAGAGAGCAAGAAAAAAAACTCTTGACATTAGACGCATAATATTCACGTCTTTAGGTTATGCCATATAAAAGAAAGAAATTCACCCTATTTTCCACCTTGAAAAACAGAGATTTTTTCTAGCCCTATGTGATGCCTACTCAATAATGTAATAGAAGGAGACAGAAATTATGCATGTATGGAATGTAGCGAACATCAGAGGAGAGATGGTAACAGTTTCGCCACCAAGTACAGTCATCTTAAAGAAAGAAAAAGAAAGAAAGAAAGAAAGAGAGACAAGAAGCAGAAGTGGGGGGAGGTGGGAAGAGAGAATGGTTTTATGCAAGAAGGATGAGTTACAGGATTGTAATACAACATGCTCTTCCCTCTAGGCAGGAGACCGTCTGGGTGTAGCAATAACAAATGTCTTGTATTGCTACAGCAGCTGTAGAAATAAAAGCTGCAGCTTTAAGACCACCCCAATCCTGTTCTTCCTCTTCCCAGCAGGTTCCTTTCTAACTTTTTAGCCAGCTTTGCTGCCATGGCTAAAATAATATCACTCTCTACATCCCATTATCTTTTTACAGAGCACTATTAACTCCTACCGTGTCATGCTAGATGGGAGACATAGATCTGAATATGTTGGAAGCAGTGGGGGATCTCAGCTGAATTTTCTGAGGGGGAATCTTAACTCTCCTATGGCACACTATGCTCATGAGTTAAGGACTCTTTAGACCGTGTCCCTCTTGCTGCTTGAATGTTCAATTAATTCAGTTGCAGGTGCCCATCTGGAAGTGCTCCAGGTGTGTGGAAGCCTCTTAGCGGAGAGTTTACAGTCTATATAGTGTGGCGGACTAGAAAAGCTGCCTTGCCTGCACACTTCCTTTGGAAGTGTTATCCTAATAAACTAACAGCTGTGAAGTGCACATAGATTTGGGATGGATGCCCATTGACTTCAATCCAAGTTTATTTGTCATATTTCTAAATGGGGGAGTGTTCCTGATGCCTGGATGGAAAACACCACCGCCACTACTCTTTAGCACTCATATAGCCACATGGTGTATATCTACACTGTAGGAGGTGTGGGGATTTGTTTTATTTTGAAAACCTGAATCTTCTGCTGTAGTTGTAAAAGCCCTCAGCTGAAAGCAGGTTTCACTCCAGTGAAGCCATCTGCAGCTTTTTACAGGTGAAGGACTGAAACAGCCTCAAGTTTCCACACTTGAGCAACACTGTGGATTAGAACAAACTTTAAAATCCCAGATAATCCTTAGTTTACTAATAAGCAATTTTATCTAAATCCTTTCTTAAAAATTGTGCTTCCCTGACTCATGCGAGTAGAAGAAAGTTACCATGTCCAATTTACAGACTCTATTCCGCAAGTAGGCTGCCAAGTCATGAGGCTCAATGGACCTCTCTATCTCAGCAGCTATGAAGCCTTCTCTTGATCCCTCTTAGAATTCCAGCTTCAGTTCATCCAGGCCCCATCCCGAGAAGGGCTGGGTAACCTGAACTCCCATTGGCCAATGATGGTGCTATCTTTTCGAGGAACTTCTATGGCCCTATGCCATAGTGTCTAAATGCATCACAATGTTTAATGCATTTATCCTCACAACATCCTTAGGAGGTAGGGAAGTGCTGTTATCCCCATTATACAGAGGGTACCCGAGACAAAGAGAGCAAGTAACTTGGCCAAGGTTACACTGGAAGTCTGAAGCAAAGTAGGGACGTAAACCTTCACCTCCTGAGTCCTAGGGGAGCACCCTTAGAATTGGACCATCTCTTTCCTCTGCTCGCAATGGGATCTAAGTGTGATTTTCAAGAGGGACCCAATCAAATTTAACAAAGTCACTGCATGCACAAGCCAGCTAGTAGCATATGCTAATATGATTAATTAGGCATATTTGTGTACAGAATTACCTGAATTTGCACATGCAGCCACAATGATGGTGCATGCTAATCTAGGGCACACTTGGGGCATGTCTATGGTTCAGCAAAACAAAAACAACCAACTTGCAGCATCAAGTCTCAGAGCCTGGGTCTGCGGACTCATGCTCATGATACAGCACTAAAAATAGCAGTGTAGCTGTTCCCACTCAGATTCTGAGACCTACCCCCACTTGCTGGGTTTCAGAGCCCAAGCAGGAATGTCTACACTGCTATTATTAGCACATTAGAGCAGGCCCAAGTCTGTAGACCTGGCTTTAAGACTCACGGCCACAAGTGTTTATTTGCAGTAATGTGACCTAGCCTTCCACGCCTCTTTTCTATTAAACCTTTATAGCAATGCAGGGAATCACTGTTAGGCAGCATACTGTGAAGAAAGTGGGTCTTCAAGGAGGAGAGTCAGGCACCTCCATGCAAGTACTGGGTTTCCCATTACCTCTTTCCTGAGGTCATCTCTGGAGAGCTCTAAATGTGATTATATTGACCCTACTTACACTGCAGAGACATGTATTGACCTGCAGCAGCCTTCACTGTGTAGCTGCTAAATACATTCGCTCAAAGTATGGTAGTTGGCCTACAGTCACAGCTTGAAAATGTTTTCATTGTGGAAATGCTGCCTGGTTTCAATTTTTATTTTCTGTCCTGTATGGGAGATTAACTGTGAGCCACAAGGTCGTATACCAATTGGCTCTGCTCTGAAGGAGCCAATCCAAGAGCGATATAGGACTTCTGATCTAATCCAGCACGGAACTATAATACTTCCTACACCACAGGTACAGCTGTATTTTAAAACTGTGTACCTAATTTGTGAAATTAAAGTAATCGCAGGCAACAGTCAAGGTAACTGCATATATAAACATGGCTAATTGGGTGTATTTGTGCACAGAACGACCCTAATTTGCACTTGGAGCCACAATGATTGTGCATATAAATCTAGGGCATATGTTCTCACCAAACTTTGCCATTAAATCTGGCCCATAAAGAAATTACTGCAGCATGTAGTTGTAATGCAGGGTTTGAAATACACTTTCTGCTCGGGAGTATAGCATACAATTATTTTATATACTGTAATACTCTATTAGAAAATAAAAAGCAGAGGCATGGTTCATTCCTTTCCTCCTTTGGGAATAATGGGACCTGGATCTACAGAAGAGTAAATTACTGAGCAGAACCATTGGTAGGATGGGAAAATCAATTCATAATGAAAGTTCTTTCCCCATCAAAATATGCCTGTTTCCCAGTGTATGAAATTTGAAATTTGACATTAAAACTTTGTGCAAATATTTCCCTGCAATCAGGATGACTGTGAAGTCTTTGTGCCAAATCTTTGCCTTGCTCTTCTGTATCTAAAGCTGGACACATGGTATTGGTACTGCAGTGTTGCCAGCCCCAAGTAATCAAATATCATGAGTCAGTTTCCTCCCCATCCCTCCCATAGACCATTAGATAGGCCAAAAAATAAGATTAGAAAAAATGGGGTTCTTTTTATTTGCCTTCTGGATTTCAAGCTTTTCTCCACAATCACAGAGGTAAGAAATTTACGTTTTTAAAAAATGAAAACGGAGTTAATCACATGACTCCAAAAGCTGGGTCTTTAAGAAAAAACACAAAATATCATGAGACTCATGATAAAATCATAAGAGTTGGCAACCTGATGGTTCTTTGATTGTCAGAGTAAGCAGAAGATTTATTATTTGTGAGGGCTCAGAAATAAAATGGCAGCAGGGCGTGACTTGGTACTATTTCATGTCGACATCAGTGGAGGTGGCAGAAGTGGTGATGGGGAGGCACTTTTCACCTTAACCTTCCATGTTTTCAGAGCAATAATGGTTCTAACTGGTGGCTACTTGGTGTACGGGCCAGTTTATCAACCAAAGATGACAGAGGAGGGAGCAGACCACCAGTTGTTCCTAGCAAAGACAACACAAAGGAAGGGCAAGGTGGGATTGTCTGAGGACAGACTGCCGTGGGGTCTTCTACACATGGCTTAGATAAGCCTCCGCACAGCCCTTTTGAAGTTCTTTTGTCACTGGCTTTACAGTTTGCCTACACTTCTATTTACAGTAACCCTGTTTGGCCACGTGATCGCTGTGCTTTGCATGACTTTTATTTTATTCTAAGGCCACCGGAATGAGTTAGGATTTGCCATGCTGCGAGATCCCAGTGGAAAACAGACTGGTCTACCAACGAATTACCATAAGAACAACGCCAGCAATAATAGACAAACAATACGCAGCCTCAGACCTGCTTCCCTCACTACAGTTGCTAAAATTATTCTTTAAAGTCAGATGACTCCTCAACGGCCACCTTTTGGGTGACTGCTGGATTCCCAGGTACTGTAGGGCAGATGGAGCAAACAGGACCAGAGGAGAAACTACTCATGATGATGCAGGAGAGGAAATACCCACATCCTCTGCCTCAGTCTCCATGGATATTCAGTCAACTGCATCATTGGCTGCACAGTGCTCGGATAGGTCTCTGCCTTCAATGAGCAGCCAAACTTCCTGGTCATTCAAGACCCATTCACGGTACTCAGTGCTCCACTCACGTTGCGTGACAGCAGCCTCAAAACAAAGGATACTTCATCATCTGGGCCTAGGCCTAATCCCACTTTGTGGGAAAACTCCTCCTTGTGGCTGCATCTCAGCATAGGCCACAGAACTGGCTGAAAAATGGAGATAGCCTATCTCCTAGAACTGGAAGGGACCTTGAAAGGTCATCGAGCCGAGCCCAGCCCCCTGCCTTCACCAGCAGGACCAAGTACTGATTTTGCCCCAGATCCCTAAGTGGCCCCCTCAAGGATTGAACCCACAACCCTAGGTTTAGCAGGCCAATGCTCAAATCACTGAGCTATGGGGATTCCCAAGGCACACCAGCATGCAAATGTGCTTGGTAGCTTCCATCCCCACCTGACTGGGTGTGTGTTTGTGGAAGTGTGTTTGTCTCTTTAGATATTTTAATTCATTAATTTTATTCATAGGCATCTCCATCGTACCCGTCAGCGCAATATCCGTTTGCCATTGCGTCCTGATCTGCCATGCTACTTCACAGTGTGAATTTTTGAATGCATGAATCTGTGAGAGGTAGATTTCATAAGCTGATCTGCAAAATAATGACAGACCCTCAAAATTACACGAATAAGAGTGCCGAGGGCTCACAAAGACCCTCAAAATTACACGAATAAGAGTGCCGAGGGCTCACAAAGCATATGAAAAACTGGTGGAAAGATCTGTAGGACTTTTTTTTATTTTTAAATGTCAATTATTCCCAATCCTCTCGGTGGGCAAAAACCCACAGCTCTTTCCTTGCAAGCATAAGCTTAAATGATGCAAAAGGTTACACAGAATTACTTCTTATCTTAGCAGAGCCTTAAGGTATCACCATATTATTTTGTTTATTTTAAAAACAGATAAGCTGGGGATGAAAAAATTCTATCTAACTATTTACTCTATAGTCTGTTGTACAGCACCATAAAAAAGCCCTCCAGATTTCTTATAGATACAATGCATAGCATTGACACAATAAGTTAATATGACAGCATAAAATCCAATACTCACCCTGGGATCATACAATAAATAGAATCTGTTAAAGTACTCTGTAAACTCTCCTGTGAGATATTTCTCTTTGATCCAGACTTTAACAGGAATTGTTTAATCATAATGAGATGGTAATAAAACAGCAGCACCTGAATAATCTGTTTTATTACCTATTTCTTAATTAGCTCCTGTTCATTATAATTCTTTCCGATATTTAAAACTTATGATGTAAGTGACACAGTGTAAAAATATTAGAAACTGTATATATCTGTGCTAAAACAGCCTTTGTACATTATCCAAAGTGTCTGAATATCTCAAAAGCGTATCGTTTTGGATCTACCAAAGTATTACACAAAAAATACCAGCAAATGAAGTGCTCTTTTTTCACTAAATGTGGGGAGGGGGAGATTCATAAATCCAAAAGTGACAAAACATCTTTTCTATTTAAAAACACAGAAATGGCCAAGGTTAAATATAACACTAGCAAAAATAGTTTAAAATAACCTAAAAATAGAAAAGTCAAAAAGAAGTATACATTTATATTACATCCAACAAAATGATATTAAAAGAATGTTAAGATTGCAAAATTGAGCAAGCAAAAATTAGGAAATGCCAGAAATAAGGTTGCCACAGTAGCCCCTGTTAGACAGGAGGACAAACTGCAGTGAAAGCCTGCTCACCTGACACAGCTTCAGGATGGAGCATGCTCAGTTGCTCTGTGTGGATGGCACATGCGCAATCTGGTCACATGCTGGAGCTCTGAGGGAATGCAGCATGCTTAGTACAGATGGAATCTTTGGAGAATTTAGCAGCCAAACTCTAACAAATCTTTACTGAGCATGTGCGAACTCAGATTTTTTCAGAGGCTCACAGTTTTCCCCTGTTTGGGACAGTTTCCCTACAGATGGGAAAAGGCACATCCTGTTATCAGGGCAACCTCCCTGCCAAATTTACAATCCAAGCAAAAGTTTCTCAACAAAATGGTTGTAACTTCATGTAAGGAAATTAGTTGGTTCCACTATTAACTTTCTTTCTTTCTGGCTACATAAAACTTCCAAGTATTTCTGTACATATGCTACAAAAATTAAGATGCTTAGCACAATTATATAAAATACATTTTGATATTTCTTAATTTCCTATAGCTAAACATGTTGTAAAGTCCACCCAATTCTGTTTTGAAGACTCTCTTTGAGACTACAAAAAAGTAGTAACTGATAACTTGACAGGCCTTTGAACACTGTTGAGTTTTTAATAAAAAATTCATGCCAGGGACCAAAGCTTTAGCTGTATACATGCTAAGTCTAAGGAAAGTTTCACTCTACTGAGAGTGTAATTGGATTAAAACACATCATTTGATAATTTTGAAGTTAATCACTGAAATGTACATGTAAGTAATTTCAATTTCACAGAAAACTAGTCATCTTGGTACAGTTGTGCAGTTTGGTGAAAAGTTATTTTTAGGAAGTTTGGAAATAATACACTATTTAAAAATGTCAAAAATGTCAAATATGCAAGAAAAGTGGATTCTACTCTGTTTTTCCCTTATATGTGTTCCGGTATTTCCTATATTAGGTGTAACATGTTTTTTTCAAAACATCACCTGCGCTTAGCAATTTTTATAATTTAATTCTGCAAAATGTGTAGATCATTACAGTATTAATGAAAATGAAAGCTCCACAGATTTCTCTACAATGTCTACTACAGTATGTCAGTTTTGAACTAACACACCCTTATTATTTCAGTATTGTGTAGACTGGCACTTGTGACCTATTATATGATGACTATGGGCTGGGACCAAATAGGGTGAAATGCAGAAAGTCATTCTCTTTGGTGCTAATAGAAAATATAAAATATGAATGAAATGTTAAAACTGAATGTAGAAAAATAATCAATGACAACAAACTATTATATGACATTTAACACCCTTTGCACAAATTCTAAAAGGACACTGCCAACGCCTTTATGCCTTAAATGTAGTGCTTTTGGTTACCAAATACAATGTCAAATTTTCAAAAACAGCATCCAACTTTGACCTCACAGTTTTACTTTTCCCAGTCCAAATTTAAAGGTTAAGGCCCCTTTGAAAATCTGTCAAAGCAGGGGGGAAAAAAATCAACAAAAATGAAAACAAATTTTCTTTTTCATTTAAATATTAAATCCAACCACAATATGTATTTATTTATTTTGATCCATACCGCTGCCACTACAAAAAGAACCCATCCCAGATTCTGGGTCAGTTTGGCAATCTTTTACAATATACTATTACACCAATTGTCTATTTAAATTTGTATGCGCTTTAGGGTTGTAAATCTGTTCCTATGTGTTTGCACAATGCTTCACACAATGGAACCCTATCTCAGTTGGTGCCTCTAAATGCTACCATAATAAAAATACAACTATTACTACTAATTATAACAATAAACAGTGCCATTATTTTAATAGAAATAGGACAATATTTCGAGGTTAAAATATTATATTCATTTTTGACACGGTTTCTGCAAGTATAATCAATGGTTTATAATTAAAAGATATGTAATCCTTTTTTCTATGCTACTGCTAAGTTCTCCTACATCTATGACTGTGTCAATTCCCAGTAGAAGTGCCTATTCTGTACAGCTTCTGTAACTTTCCTCATAGCAGAGTCTTGCTAATGCAAGGCATTGATCCAGCAGCAATTACTAGCATGGTAGTGAAAAGTTACACTAATTCCCTGTCTTTATCCCCCCCCCCCCCCCAAACTGCAGGGTATCAGTTTCCAAGTCTGCGAGACTGTGTGCAATACTAGTTGCTAACATTACCTTGTTCATCGGGAATCAGGGCAAACATCACAGCCTGGGTAGTAGACTCTGGGGAGGATAAGAATTAAGGAGTGGAAGAATGATCTTGTAGCTATAACACAGGCTTGGGAGTCAGAGGAACTCTGTTTAATTCCCAGCTCTGGCACAGGCTCTCTCCCCGTGGGCCAAATTCAGAGGTGAGTCTAAATGAGTTGAGAGGTAGTCTAACACAGGGGTCATGCTTCAAACATTTCAATTGCTTTGACTAGATATGTTACCTCAGTATTCGGATCATTATAAGTATTCCCTATACCAAACTCACTTCAGAGGTAACCTTATCGAAGGCAAACTTGGTAAATACTAAAGGATGACCACTGTCCACCTCCTTCTTGTGCCACAAATCTGTACATTGCAGAAACTTAGACTCAAACCCACTTACAGTGTGTAATTTCCCCTCCCCTTACCCTTCACTTAGAATTTGGTCCACCGAGTGAGTGTGTAAGGGAGTCTAACTTGGGCCACGACCCAGTCACACATTGGTAAGATGGTGTAAGTAGATGAAAGAGAGTCTAGTTGCATCACCTTACACATCAATTATGAATTGGATTTCCTCAGTTTCTCCTTCTGCAAAATGGAGAGTATAATAATTGGCCTGCTTTTGCTACCTAATATTTGTGCTCATACATGTCCACATTGAGAATAAAGCAGAATAAGGTAAAGCATTCTGTATTAGTATCGATGCATTTTCTCTCCCAACAAGAAAGTAAACCAATTAGAATTCAAATCTCCTCATTCCCTTGCAGAAGCCTTGACTACCCTAAAAACCCATCAGTTGTAACAGTCACTCCTGAACAGTTTACAATAGCCTAGCTCAGGCACTGGGCAATCTTAACAATGGTTGCAGTCCAGTACTAGAAAGTATTCTGAAATTTATCACAGGTTATTTTGTAGGCTTGTATCAGTTCCTGTTCAATATGTGTACCATATATCAGGACATCATTCACATATAACCAGCCGAATAAAGCATGCAATACTCTGTCTTGAAGCTTACAGGACATGTAATGGCAGGGGAATTCTTGCAGCTGTGGATCCCCGGAGCCCACACCAACAAGAGCTGGCCTCAATACTGGCTTGAAACTATGTCATTGTTTAGAAAGGATCAGCACACAGAAGGTTAGGTGTTACCTATTTATCTCCTGTATCTTCTGTGTTACAAAGAATCTCAGAAGGGGCGCAGTGAAGCAGGTTATAAGGGCACAGAGGCACCAAGACAGTCAATTAAAGCAACTACTGCAGACAGTAGCGAGGAAAAAGGTGAAAAGTGCAGAAAGCTCATGGCTTTCAGCGGGAACAATTTTATACAAGTGCGATATTCAAGCGAGGCTCTGTTACAGACTGAGGTGGGGAAATGATTCGATTAATACAAATAAATTACCTTTTACCATGTTAAATAAAAGCTAATAAAAATGAAGCAGCGATGTACATGGCAGATTTATGCTAACTATAATCGCGTCATTCCAAGATGGAAACACTTTAACATGATATTAAAAAAGATCAAATTAAACTTTAATGAATACTATACTAGGTGTCAGAAACTGTGCATTCCCTTTTACCCATTTTATACTGTAAAGCATATACTTTAATTCTGCCTGAACTCCAGCTTGTTAAAAAGTTGATCGGCCCCTTTGGAGAAAACGAAGTACCATTACTGCCACATTTTTTTAACATTGAAAATGGTGCACAGAAGCTAACAATCACTCTGGAGCATTTTAGGTGGCATTCCAAAATCAGAGCACAGGTTGCTAAATAAGGGAAATACTGTATTTCTGCAGAATAATATGCTGCAACACCTGAAGTTAGGCCTTAATAATATATATGTGATGAAAACAGAAAACCATCAAAGAGGCCTGTTGTTTAAACACTTACAAAGCCAGCTTGACATCTTTCATTTAGCCAGAACAATGTGAGAATTCTTTTATTGGTAGAAAAGTCATAGAGATGTAGAAAACAGTAAGATTCCTTATTGCATGACCACTACCTGGGAAAAAACAGTATAATGTTAACAACAGCAGGTGCTGCAAATTTAGCTGCGTGGGGTAGAAAGCTTTTGGTTATTATTTGATGGCAAACTATTGCTACTTTCAGCTTATTTACATATATATATAAATACATACATGTGTGCACTGCATTCTTATTTTGAGCAAAAACAAATCAGCAAGCAAATTCTAGGGACCAGCAATGTGGTTGCCAGGAATCCATGCAGACCACCTTTTGAAAAAAATGAAATACGATAAAATCAACACCAAACTACCCACAATCTTCACTCCCTAAAATTACAATGGTCTGAGTTTCTGAGGAGCACAGTGAGCAAGTGTCAGTCTAGGATCAATTCAAGGCAGTGAACAATTTGAGATCTCATAGGGCTGGAAACAGACTGAGAGGGAGGTTTTTCAAAAGCACAGAGAGAGAGGCTTTCAGCATCCAATGACAACTGGGAGCCTAGCTCCCCTTTGCAGATCTCCCTCTCACCCCATGCAGCTTTATACCAAACTGGAGATTCCAAACTTTCTAACGGGATACGTGACATTTTGCTCGTTTCTGCTGAAGGGCCGGAGGTAGCAGGTCTTAACATTACAATATTAGGCTTCAATTCTGCAATGTGCTCAGTGTGGAACTGCACAGAGCCCCACTGACTTCATGCAGCGCTCATTGCAGGATCAGGGCACTGATTTCTGTGGAAGTGCTATTTCTGATCATTAGTAGACGTTTCTAAAATTCTCTCTCTCTTCCTCTAAGGCTTGTACAGTTGGATTTGCACTGTACCAAAGGCATCTTGGCTTTGCTCTGCATCAGTAAAACCTGATTGCTCCAACATTTGTAGAAAGCAAACACCAAAGGGATGCAATCATGGCCAAAGTGAATTCTTCTAAAAATTCAAATGAATACTTGTTGAACTTTTCTTTTCTTTTTCTTTTTTTTTGCACTATTCACCCAGGTCTACCGCCAACCCTGTCTCCATCAAGAAGTGCAATGGGAGTTTTGACTACTGAAGGGGGTGAGAAATCCACCGATTTAATTTTTATTAGCATTTATAGCATGAGAGGAAAAAATGGAAAAAAGCAACAGTTTTTGACCAACGCCGGATCCAGCACAACACTTAGGCGTGGGTTTATCTTTTAACATGGGGTAGTCAATGGACTAAGACCTGAGATGATAAGCAGAAGATGCTCACTTTGCACACTTTAGGGGCACTTTACAAACTGCTTCCCAAATTTGTCCATAATATACAGGATCACTTCATTTCAATAGGTAATTACAGATACAAATGCGAATTTACTAATGCAAAAAAACAATCTTTATGCATAAATCAGGCACTAAGCACTTACATATCACCCAATGTGTGCAAATGTTATGTGCTACATTGGCACATAAAATGCCCATTATATGGGTGATCAAATTCTACCACCCCCAATAGTATGGGATGATGCAAACTTCACAACCTCAAGGTAGTGAATTTTTCTACCTATGTATGACTCTGACATGTTCTCCTGCCCTCCCATGACCTCGATCCAGATTGGGACCAGTCTTCAGTTGCCCAGGTGTGAATGGAATATCCAAATTTTGGAAGGGTAAACTGAGGGCAAAACTGCTTGCAAAAATAGGCCACTATTCACCTTCCTTTCCAGGAAACAAAAAGTCAAATGCAATTCTGTTTCATTTATTTATAATTGCCAGTAGTGCTTTTATTTTTCCCACTGGTGACAGAAAAGGGGAATTCTGTGACCTGTATCAGGCAGGCACTGCAACTTGTTTCTGAATCAGATGGATTGATGTAGAAGTGTTCATGAAATTTCAGTGCCAGTGACATCTCTACCTAAAACATACAGCTCAATTATATCTGCACAAAGAATACCTAGAACTGAGGAAAATATTACTTATAATTGGCTGGCATTTGGAGACAAATGGAGGAAGGGGGAAATGTGGAAATTACAGCAAATCACCATTCCTCAATATATTGTGAGGTTGTTTACATTTTTGTTCATTTGTTTTGCTGATAGGAAAAAAATCACCTGAGTCAACAGACTACGATTTCGATTTCACATTCTATATTTCAAGAAACACTTTGTAGTCCAGAATGTTCTAGAACAGGCATCATTTACTGCATATTGAGAAAATGATGTAGGATCATCCTGAATTACACAGTTACCATTATTGCCAATGGTTCGTTCTGTTACTGCAATGTAAAGTCTGCTAGCAAAATTTTAACTGAAGATTTATGAGCAAATTCACAGTGACTTAAACAGGAAGTGCGGGTGCATTATTCGTCTATGGCAAAATTTAATCAAAACTGGGGGGAAAAATAAGATCAGTAGCACAAAAAATAGCCCAGTGGCATTTTGTTCCACTGACCTTTTGCACCATCATCAGAGATATGTCTACACTGCAACCAGGAGACACAACGGTAGCATGTGTAGATTCATAGATTCTAGGACTGGAAGGGACCTCGAGAGGTCATCGAGTCCAGTCCCCTGCCCGCATGGCAGGACCAAATACTGTCTAGACCATCCCTGATAGACATTTATCTAACCTACTCTTAAATATCTCCAGAGATGGAGATTCCACAACCTCCCTAGGCAATTTATTCCAGTGATTAACCACCCTGACAGTTAGGAACTTTTTCCTAATGTCCAACCTAGACCTCCCTTGCTGCAGTTTAAGCCCATTGCTTCTTGTTCTATCCTCAGAGGCTAAGGTGAACAAGTTTTCTCCCTCCTCCTTATGACACCCTTTTAGATACCTGAAAACTGCTATCATGTCCCCTCTCAGTCTTCTCTTTTCCAAACTAAACAAACCCAATTCTTTCAGCCTTCCTTCATAGGTCATGTTCTCAAGACCTTTAATCATTCTTGTTGCTCTTCTCTGGACCCTTTCCAATTTCTCCACATCTTTCTTGAAATGCGGTGCCCAGAACTGGACACAATACTCCAGCTGAGGCCTAACCAGCGCAGAGTAGAGCGGAAGAATGACTTCTCGTGTCTTGCTCACAACACACCTGTTAATACATCCTAGAATCATGTTTGCTTTTTTTGCAACAGCATCACACTGTTGACTCATATTTAGCTTGTGGTCCACTATAACCCCTAGATCCCTTTCTGCCGTACTCCTTCCTAGACAGTCTCTTCCCATTCTGTATGTGTGAAACTGATTTTTTCTTCCTAAGTGGAGCACTTTGCATTTGTCTTTGTTAAACTTCATCCTGTTTAACTCAGACCATTTCTCCAATTTGTCCAGATCATTTTGAATTATGACCTTGTCCTCCAAAGCAGTTGCAATCCCTCCCAGTTTGGTATCATCCGCAAACTTAATAAGCGTACTTTCTATGCCAATATCTAAGTCGTTAATGAAGATATTGAACAGAGCCGGTCCCAAAACAGACCCCTGCGGAACCCCACTCGTTACGCCTTTCCAGCAGGATTGGGAACCATTAATAACAACTCTCTGAGTACGGTTATCCAGCCAGTTATGCACCCACCTTATAGTAGCCTCATCTAAATTGTATTTGCCTAGTTTATCGAGACATGCCTGAGCTACCTTTGACTGAATTAGCTCACTAAAAATAGCAGCAAAGCCATGGTGGGACAGGCTAGCTTCCCAAATACATAACTAGGTCCTGGGTGGGATTGAACTTGGGTGGCTAACCTGTGCCCCCTGTGGCTATACTGCTATTTTTAGCAAGCTTGCTCAATCAAAGCTAGGTAGGGTATGCCTACATGTTCTGCAATTGCACTTCCCGACTACAGTGCAGACATACCCACTGCATCAAATCCTGCCTTGCAATATGCATGCACAGCTCCTGTTGTAATCAACAGGATTTTGCATATACATATTTGAAGGCAGAATTTGGCCCTCAGACTTTACAAATTGAATCATTAGTGATCCCACTGAAAGCAATGGGAATTGTGCAATCTCTGGGGATCTGATTTGCTTGTTTCATCACTGATATGATAAATGGCTTCAAGCAATTAATTAGAAACTGTGCTGCTATGACATTTGACCAGATTTACTGCATTCGATTCATAGAGTTGGATTTATATTATAGGTATCTGCGTCTGACTTAACAAACTGCTTCAAGCCCTAGTTGGCCCACACAGGTATGATGACTGCATGCCCCCAGTCAGGATCGGTGCACACAAAACCTACTGTGCACACAAAACCAATTGTTTGTACACACACTTACTATGACACGTAAGTATGGTATTTGTAGTAATTATGCATGTACAGGGGAATGAAATAGCATGCATTTTGTGTGTGGAATTATACATGTGGAGTTACAAAAATTTAACCACATGGGCCTTGCAGGACATGAACAAACCCATGGGCTTTGTGTTATTTTAAAATGAAAATGAAAAATGTATTTTGCATAATTTAAAAAAGCCTAAATACGCACATATTCTTTAGAAGTGAAATTCCCACATCCCACACAAACCGTCTAGCTCGCACCTTCTGTGGAATGAGTGGTGAGTGGGTGAGCACAGCTCTCAGATCTAGCGGCCAAAACAATACAACTCCCTCAACCTAAGTAAACAGTCTTTCCTATGATATATGCTCCTGCTCACTGGGTCACCATGGAGTCTGGCAGCAGGGCATGCAGGGGTTACAGAGAGCCCCTACACAGCCCCTCTGCTTCCTGGCTCTTCTATGCAATGAGGATGAGCAGGGATTCTTCTTAGCAGAGTAAGACTAGAGACTTAATCAACATTTTCTATTAAAGATAGTAAGAGCCAGATTCTGCCACCCTTGTGGAGTAAAGTGCTATTCAACAGGGCTAAGAGCATCAGAGATCATGCCTGAATGATTTTAGGAGAATTGTGCACATGATACATTTTAAATAATAGCCAGTTTGTAGAAGATGAGTAACAAAGAACAAATTCTTCATCTTTGTTCTACAGTATTTCTCTTCCACATGGTAATAATATTTTGCACTTATAAAGAGCTTTGCATGTTCAAAGCACTGTCCAAACATTAACCAGTTAATCCTCAGATCATCCCAAAGAGTCACTGTTATCATCACCATTGCATAGTTGGGGAAATTGAGGCACAGAGCAGTGAAGTAACTTGCTTGGGGCCAAAGAGTGAGTCATTGACAGAGCCAATAATAGAATGCAGGGCCCAGCTCAACCCTCTAGACTACCATGTTGTTCAAAGGAGCAAATGCAAGTACACCGCTAACTCGATATAATGCGACCCGATATAACATGAATTCGGATATAACGCGGTAAAGCAGTGCTCCAGGGGGGCGGGGCTGCGCACTCCGGTGGATCAAAGCAAGTTCGATATAACGCGGTTTCACCTATAACGCGGTAAGACTTTTTGGCTCCCGAGGACAGCGTTATATCGAGGTAGAGGTGTAATTTCTTTCAAGAGATACTTCTATAATAAGCTGCATGAAGTATTTCTTCATTTATCTTTTTAACTGAGATTTACTATTAAAAAGGGCCTTTTGAAAACTGCTTAAGTCCATTTAATTAATCTTCTGCCAACATAAGAAATTGTAAAATGATTATGAACACATTCATTATTACTTCACCCAACCTGTCTCCAGCTGAACGCCTACTTTTGTCTTTCATAAGGCTCACAAGAGCAGAACTGGATCATAACACAAGTAACACTGTAGTAATGTGCATTTTAGTGGACCCTGTTATTTAACCTCTCATTCTTATGTGCCCTAGACAAAATGAAGCCTATTACATGAATTGGACATGTACTGCTTGGATGAACATATGGTCAATTGAATTGATTGAATCTCATTTTTACAAAGTCTTAGTCTTTTGTATTCATTGTATCAAAACCATCTATGGAATCATCAGACAGTTCTTTTCCTTAAAGTTTCTCTCTCTCTCTCTCTCTCTCTCTCTCACACACACACACACACACACACTCATCAGGTCCTTAATTTTTGCCTTTTTTGTAATCTGAGGCCTGATTAATCTTCATAACAGTCATCACCACCACTGGCAGTTTCCCCAGTAAAGATATGTCAGTGCAGAGAACGCAGCTTTGTCAAACTTTGGTATGAATATGAAGTAAAGGAAATTCAGTGCATGTGAAGGGTGTTGTTTGGTTTACTGTTAAGTTTTGAAGTCCCAGAAGACAAGTCTTACAGCTCTGAAATCAAGATAAAATGAACTATATCTACTTTGCTACAGGCGGCTTATCAGCAGTGTGGAAACATTCCAGATACTCATTATATATGATATACATAAGAAAAGTGAAAATAGTTCTTTCCAATGTATTGTAATATCAATGTCCTGAGGTTATAGATTTGGTCTTTGTGAGTACTATTAAGAGCAACAGCATATGATTCTAATGTAGATTTTTTTCCAGGTGAAATCTCCCCCAATTAACTCAGTCAGGGTAGGTAGAAAGATACTGGCTGTTATTCAGTAGCTGCTTAAATTTACTCTCTGATAGAAATTCATCATTATGGGTGAAATTCACCTCAGTATGGAGGGTCAACACAAGGCATATGTACAGTTAGAGCCCTCCCTCCATTTAAGGTTCTGGTGAAGGCTGTAAGTGGGCTGATGTTTTGCATAAATCCATATTCTGCACTGGAGTGAAATTCACTTGACAGGGTCTTTACACTATTTTTCATGCATGAGGTATTATTAAAAGCATTCTGTGACGTGTTATTCCATATTATTTATGAAAATATGCTTATGGTATGAATATGACATAACTGAAATATACTTTATGCCAGATGGCTCATGTGAGATATTATTGGAAAGGTTATGATTTCCTGAATGTAATTATCCAATTTGTATGCCTATACCGTTCCTGTATCTGAAGTTACGAATATTGACTATGTATCTATATTTCAACTACGCTACTTTGGCTGATGCTCACTGCTAACACTTCAAGTACAACAATGGAAAAGCTAGACAGGGCGGATGCATAGGCACTGACTCCATGGGTGCTCTGGGGCTGGAGCATCCACAGGGAAAAATTAGTGGGTGCTCTGCACCCACCGGCAGCCAAACTGCCCGCCCCACTTTGCCCCGCCTCGCCTCCTCCCCTGAGCGCGCTGCGTCCCCGCTCTTCCACCTTCCTCCCAGCGCTTGCCACCGCCAAACAGCTGTAGCAAGCTCTGGGAAGGAGGGGGAGGAGTGGGAACATGGCGCGCTCAGGGGAGGAGGAGGGGAAGAGGGGGGGCCGGGGCGGGGATTTGGGGAAGGAGTTGGAATAGGGGCAGGGAGGGGGCGGAGTTGGGGCGAGGACTTTGGGGAAGGGAGTGACAGGGGGCGTGGCAGGGGTAGAGTCAGGGCGGGGCCAGAGGCAGGGCCAGGGACGGGGGGGTCAAGCACCCACCGGCGCCAGAAGAAGTCGGCGCCTATGGGCGGATGGCCCATCAGCGAGGGCAATAGACTGTGAAAAGCTTGGCCTTCCTGTGGACACTCTGTACTGCCACTGACTCATGGATGCTGTGATCCTACAGAGTCAGGTGGGCTTGTCACCTGATACTAAAACATTACCTGGGACGACTTGTAACTTTCCACTGTAAGGGAAGGGGGGTCAAGTTTGGGAAACAAAGGATTCCTGCCTTATGTAAATCCTATTTAAGGGTGGGGAGGAAGGCAAACAGGACACCTCCTCTCCATGGCCTGTCTGCCCAAGAAGAAAAACTGAAGGCAAAGGGGGAGTCCAGACTGAGACAGGGGTCCAGTTTGAAAAGGAATCTAACTGGTCCTCTGAACCACAGAAGCTTTGCAACCTGCCTGCAATAATATCTATGGTGAGAAAAACTATTTGTAACCAATTTCTTTGGTGAAACTAGCTTAGTTTGCGTGTTTGATTTCATTTGCTTAGTAATCTGCTTTGTTCTGTTTGTTACCCCTTTTACTACTTAAAATCTGCCTTTTATAGTTAGTAAAATGTGTTTTGTTTATTATTAAACCCAGTTTCTGTAATTTCTAAGAGGGGCGGGGGCGAGAAGTGTGCACACCTCTCTCCAAATTGAGGGAGGGGGCAAATTTCATACTATATCTTTTGGTCTGCAGTCCAAGGGAGGTGGACATCTGAGTGCTGGAGCAAGTCCCTTAAGCTGAGTCTTCCCAGAGTTGATCTGCAGCTGGATGTGGCCCTGCCTGTGTGTGTGTTAGAGGAGGTTTTAAGAGCCTGGCTCAGCAAGACAGGTTCAAGGGGACCCATGCTGGCAGAACAGGTAGACTCAGTGGTATCTCAGCACATCAGGTGGCATCCCAAGGGGTCCAACCTGTCACATATTCATAAATTAATAAGTTGGTATATGATATTTAAATTTAAGGGACATGCTTAAAAATTATTAGCTGTAAAACTTAATATACTCTTCAAATGTTCATGTATTACATGTTTGGCTTTCATTGCTCCAACAATGCATTTGTAATTTTATTATTTAACAACAATATAGATGATCTGGGATGCCCTTCATCTTTAAGCATTAGCTAACAAAGCCTCACATCATGCTATGGAGATACAGTATTTTCACTATAATTATCCTCTTTAAAAAACAGAGAAGGAACCTGAGGCAGAAATGTTAAAGTCCAGGCCTTAAGAAGTGTACATTTCACAGCACATAGGCATGGAAATGTGCAATCCCACCTTGAAGCACTTGCATGCATCTGCCCTGTTTGCACAAAATAGACACATACATGGGTGTGCTTTTGAATATTTGAGCCTATGAGGTTTTTCCAAGGCTGCAGGAGGAGTTAGTGTCAAAGCTGGGATTAACACCCAGTTATGTCTGTTTTCTAGACCTATTCTCAGAGCACCAGATCCCCTTCCTTAGCCAGCCTACAAATCTCTGTCCATGGATGCTCTAGTGGAGATATCAAGGCACACAGGTCTATGGACTCTCCACACACCATATTTCCCTCACACAGAAGAACCACATCACTTCCACTGGTTATCAGGTGTTCCAATTGCATAAAGAGGAGGAGGGAGCAGTTACTTATCCCCAGTTGATCAAATTCAATTTTACATCAGGTACATCCAAACTCACACACAGCTACTTTGCCCCACAGATTTATCAATGGGGCCAGCAAATACAATCAATTTAACTTGTCATTATCCTTAAAGTACATTCTCCAAGATCATATCATAGAGCAGTATTTCTGGGTACAACGTTAAAAATAGAACTGCCCCCTATTTTATTTTATCTCTGATTTATAACACAGTTTTAGGGACTGATGCAAAACCCACTGAATTTAATGAGAGTCTTTTTAATTCACTCCAATGGGCTTTGGGTCAGGGCCTTTTAAACACCAAACAAGCTAATATAACTTCTTTCATGTGCCCTCGAGTCACAAAAAACAATTATTTTTAAAAAGAGAGAATTAAAAACTTACCGAATCTGTGATTGTTTCTCAATCTATTTAACTGCTTAAAAATGTATCTTTTCCCCATGGAACAACACTCATACTGCAGCCTTCCCCCCTTATCATTGGTTAACTGAATATGTTTATATAAGATGTACTTTTTAAATCTACCTTTTTGGTCAATTTTAGCCATGCAAATTCTAAAAAGCCTCATATTGCCAGACATGTAGGAAAAACTAATGCTACAGGTGTTCGCAAAACCCAGTGATAATGCATGACAGATAATGTAGAGAAATTCATGAAATAATAATGCCACAGGAGGGCACAGCAAAATATGAATCACACGCAATCAATTCTAATCTACTACAGGTGTGACTGCCTCATTATTATTAAATAAAACCAAGCTGGGTGTGGAAAAGAAAACATGTTTTGCATTGGAAAGGGAAATAGAAGCTGGCACTTTATGCTGGACTGTATTTCAGGATAGAGTCATAACTCTTAATCAGCTACAGCCTACATCCAATCCAACCAATTGTGTAATTAGAATAATAAATATACCAATCAATTCTTTTCATAGAGGTAAGAAAGCAAAGACCTTGCCAAATTTAACTTGCATTGCACACTAATGTGTACCGAACATCTGCTGTCACAGTTCAGTGAAGTCAGGTTTCTATCAGTTTGTTTTTTTATGCAACATAACTCATTTAAACAAAAAATGTTAATGTTGCAAACAGTCTAGTCCATATTTCATGCATATTGTACCTTTCACAATGAATCTTGTACACTTCAGGCCTGTGTGTAACTGCTGTAAATGGGGCTTGTAGCACTCCCTATCAAGATGGCCCAACACCATTATAAAATGCTATTCAGTTGCAAATAACTTTGCCAACACTTAACTGCTTGGGTTGAAATTTTCCATGCTGATTGCCTGCTTCAGATAAATATTTTTTTAATTGCAACATTTCAGCCAAAATGATTCAGCTGTTTCCCAGAATGAGGTTAGCGAGACATAGGTTTTGCCCACATTAAAAACATTCTGGCCACTGTTTCTTTGAAACCTTCTAGTGCCTGAATGGTTTGGAACAGGGACTTGAAAGTGTGTGTGTGTGTGTGTGTGTGTGTGTGTGTGTGTGTGTGTGTGTG
>NW_020664481.1:8979372-9055465 GCF_002925995.2 Terrapene triunguis
GTGTGTGTGTGTGTGTGTGTGTGTGTGTGTGTGTGTGTGTGTGTGTGTGCGCGCGCGCTTTTTGCTGTTCCTGGGAATATCTGCTCAGATTTGGTCAAGTTATGAACCTTTGACAAATCTCAGCCTGCTCTCAGTCGAGACTTCCTAGAGTTTAAACGACAAACCCTGAAGATTCTATCTGCACTGAGCATGCTCCAGCCTGGAGCCATGTGGGACTTTCCCTGAAATTGCTGTTTTGGGCTGCTATGGGCCATGCCAGGGCCAAGCACTGGAACGGTAAAAAGGGAGACTGTCTTTCCTGTGCTCTAAATACCCTCAGGCTGGCACCCAGACAGTGCTCAGGAGGAAGCTGCTTGATTCAAATGCAGAGGGGACACGAGAACGACCTGGGGGAAAATGGACAAAGTAGATTGCGACAAGAAGTGTAAGGGGAAGACCAGGACTGGAGGCAGGTGATGGGACAAGAGGGAAACTGAGACTGGGAGCTGATGTGTGTGTGTGTGTGTGTGTGTTGGGGTGACTAGGAATGGCTGGCAAAGACACAGGGACAAAAAGCTTGGGGGGCGGGTCATTGAGACTGGACAAAGTGCCTGGGGAGCAACGTTGGGCCTGGGAGTCAGTGGGAATGGGGAACATGGCTGGGTGCAACTGGAGGCAGGGAAGGAGAGAGACAGATTGGATGATGTATCCCCTAAAGGTCTAGAATCTTCTGATGGTTACATCGGGGTAAATCCTGAGTAACCCAGTTTACAGGGCTGACTGAGAACAGAATTTGGCTCATGATTTATTCTGATGCGAGGCTCCAAAGACCCCTGTACAATAGTAGATTTTCTGATCATCTGATCAAACTCCTCTAGACACGTAAAGCTCCCTTGAATGCACACAAATACATCTAGAGTACTTCTGATAAGACGTAGACACCACAGACAGGGTCGATTTGATGCAAATAGTATTTTACACTAAAATGCTTTATGCCTGAATTAGATTTTGCAAAAACTTGCCTGTGCAAAGTTATATGTAAAAGACATGCCAGTGAAGATATTCGTGACTTCTGAACTTGATAATTCACCCCTTAGTATAGTCATGGTATTATATTTTTAAAATGGAAATCTATTTCAAAGAGATTGCCTGAAGGCTATGGAATATGTCACTAGGCTAATCATAGTAAAGTAATACAGCAGACACTATTAAAAATTCAGCGATGACTGACTCTCCCAGGGTCTTTGAGGTAACTGCAGCATTTTCCTGTACTGCAATCAATATAGAAAGGCCATGTTAAGTCTTAAATGGAAACCACCCTGTACTTTTTTCTCCCAGCATTTAAGAGCATATTTTGTAAGGTGCTGAGCACTCTGGACCCAGTCCAGCAAAGTACTTAACCATGTGCTTATCTTTTATGGGACTTCCCCGTGCTTAAGTTTAAGCACGTGCTTTAGCAGATCATGACTAGAACACTCAGTGTCTGGGCAGGATCGAGGCCTAAATGAACTAGTGCTTGTAGAATCGATTGCACAGTGAACCCCGGAGAATGAAATCCTCTGTTTACCCACAGGAAAAACCACAGCATGGATGGTGGGCATGTCTAGTGTCAGCCTCGCATACCCCAAACCACCACCTGGATAGGATCTTCCTGCCTGTTGAAGTGAACCACCAGCTAAATTTCATCCCATTCAATTCCTGATCTCTGCTGAGACTGCCAGTTATGTTACCACCAAAGAACCAGCAGTGGGCAAATTTTACTCATTGACCCACACTGGGTGATGCAGTGGTGAATGGCTCTGTGTTCCACTATCGAATGTAAGAAAGCAATATTTAACTAATACTGAACTGTGTCCCAGTAATACTTCAGAAATTATATATATTAGTACCAGGAGAGCCCAAACCAAAAACAAGCAGAGAAAATGTGCACAAATTTGAAGGTCTCCCAGAGTTCCAAGAATGGACCATGGCTTAGAACTCCTCTGAAACTGGCCACATAAAGCCTTATGAAACCGAATAACTTTCATAGAATCACAGGCCTGGAAGGGACCTCGAGAGGTCATCTAGTCCAGTCCCCTGCACTCATGGCAGGACAAAGTATTATCTAGACCATCCCTGACAGGTGTTTGTCTAACCCGCTCTTAAAAATCTCCAATGATGGAGATTCCACAACCTCCCTAGGCAATTTATTCCAGTGCTTAACCACGCTGACAGTTAGGAAGTTTTTCCTAATGTCCAACCTAAACCTCCCTTGCTGCAATTTAAGCCCATTGCTTCTTGTCCTATCCTCAGAGGTTAAGAACAATAATTTTTCTCCCTCCTCCTTGTAACAATCTTTTAGGTACTTGAAAACTGTTATCATGTCCCCTCAGTCTTCTCTTTTCCAGACTAAACAAACCCAATTTGTTCAATCCTCCCTGGTTGTCATGTTGTCTAGACCTTTAATGATTTTTGTTGCTCTTCTCTGGACTTTCTCCAATTTGTCCACATCTTTCCTGAAATGTGGCGCCCAGAACTGGAGACAATACTCCAGTTGAGGCCTAATCAGCACAGAGTAAAGCGGAAGAATTACTTCTCGTGTCTTGCTTACAACACTCCTGCTAATACATCTCAGAATGATGTTCGCTTTTTTTGCAACTGTGTTACACTGTTGACTCATATTTATTTAGCTTGTGGTCCACTATGACTCCCAAATTCCTTTCCTCAGTACTCCTTCCTAGGCAGTCATTTCCCATTTTGTATGTGTGCAACTGACTGTTCCTTCCTAAGTGGAATACTTTGCATCTGTCCTTTTTGAATTTCATCCTATTTACTTCAGACCATTTCTCCAGTTTGTCCAGACCATTTTGAATTATAATCCTATCCTCCAAAGCACTTGCAATCCCTCCCATCTTGGTATGATCTGCAAACTTTACAAGTGTACTCTCTATGCCATTATCTAAATCACTGATGAAGATATTTAACAGAACCGGACCCAGAACCGATCCCTGCGGGACCCCACTTGTTATGCCCTTCCAGCTTGACTGGGAACCACAGATAACTACTCTCTGGGAATGATTTTCCAACTAGTTATGCACCCACCTTATAGTAGCTCCATCTAGGTTGCATTTCCCTAGTTTGTTTATGAGAAGGTCATACGAAAGCTTTACTAAAGTCAAGATATACCACATCTACTATTTCTTCCCTATCCACAAGGCTTGTTACCCTGTCAAAGAAAGCTATCAGGTTGGTTTGACATGATTTGTTCAACAAATCCCTGCTGTTACTTATCACCTTATTATCTTCTAGATGTTTGCAAACTGATTGCTTAATTATTTGCTCCACTATCTTTCCGACTACAGAAATTAAGCTGACTGGTCTGTAATTCCCCGGGTTGTCCTTATTTCCCTTTTTATAGATTGGCACTATATTTGCCCTTTTCTAATCTTCTAGAATCTCTCCCGTCTTCCATGACTTTTCAAAGATAATCGCTAATGGCTCAGATATCTCCTCAGTCAGCTCCTTGAGTATTCTAGGATGCATTTCATCAGGCCCTGGTGACTTGAAAACATCTAACTTCTCTAAGTAATTTTTAACTTGTTCTTTCCCTATTTTAGCCTCTGATCCTACCTCATTTTCATTGGCATTCACTATGTTAGACGTCCAATCGTCACCAACCTTCTTGGTGAAAACCGAAAGAAAGAAGTCATTAAGCATCTCTGCCATTTCCACATTTTCGGTTATTGTTTTTCCCCCTTCATTGAGTAATGGGCCTACCCTGTCCTTGGTCTTCCTCTTACTTCTAATGTATTTGTAGAATGTTTTCTTGTTACCCTTTTATGCCTCTAGCTAGTTTGAACGCGTTTTGTGCTTTGGCCTTTCTAAGTTTATCCCTATGTATTGTTTATATTCATCCTTTGTAATTTGACCTAGTTTCCACTTTTTGTAGGACTCTTTTTTGAGTTTTAGATCATTGAAGATCTCCTGGGTAAGCCATACTCCTTATCTTTCCTACGCAGAGAGATCGTTTGCTCTTGTGCCCTTAATAATGTCTCTGAAAAACTGCCAACTGTCTTCAATTATTTTCCCCTTAGACTTGTTTCCCATGGGATCTTACCTACTAACTCCCTGAGTTTGCTAAAGTCTGCCTTCTTGAAATCCACTGTCTTGATTTTTCTGTTCTCCTTCCTACCATTCCTTAGAATCATGAACTCATTTTGTGATCACTTTCGCCCAAGCTGCCTTCCACTTTCTAATTCTCACCCAGTTCCTCCATATTTGTTAAAATCAAATCTAGAACAGCCTCTCTCCCCTAGTAGTTTTCTCCACCTTCTAAAATTAAAAATTGTCTCCAATACATTCCAAGAACTTGTTGAATAATCTGTGCCCTACTGTGTTATTTTCCCAACAGATGTCTGGGTAGTTGAAGTCCCTCATCACCACCAAGTCCTGTGCTTTGGATGATTTTGTTAGTTGTTTAAAAAAAAGCCTCATCCACTTCTTCCTAGTTAGGTGGTGTGTAGTAGACTCCTACCATGACATCATCCTTGTTTTTTACCCCTTTTATCTTTACCCAGAGACTTTCAACAAGTCTGTCTCCTATTTCCATTTCAACCTCAGTTCAAGTGTATACATTTTTAATATATAATATAAGGCAACACCTCCTCCCTTTTTTCCCTGCCTGTCCTTCCTGAGCAAGCTGTACTCTTCTATACCAATATTCCAGTCATGCGTATTATCCCACCAAGTCTCTGTGATGCCAACTATGTCATAGTTGTGTTTATTTACTAGCATTTCACGTTCTTCCTGCTTATTTCTCATACTTCTTGCATTAGTATACAGACATCTAAGATACTGATTTGAACCCCCCCCCCCAGTTCTGTCTTGTCTCTCCTTTATCCCTGCTATAACAGCCCATGCTCTCCCCCCACCCAATTTCCAACCCTTCTCCCAGGTCTCGATGTTTTGATCATTTACAACTGCTCAGATATCAGACACACACCATCTGAGCCCCAGCTAAATGACAATGAAGGAAATTGCTGCCAAAAGTATCTGTAGATGCTGAATACTTAACAGC
The DNA here is from genome assembly GCF_002925995.2 of Terrapene triunguis. Lineage (NCBI taxonomy): Eukaryota > Metazoa > Chordata > Testudines > Emydidae > Terrapene > Terrapene triunguis. Next base: position 8,984,408 of record NW_020664481.1, read on the forward strand.
ACTAATAAGTATTTACAGAAAGGTCAGGAAATGTTCTATCCCCGTCTGCCATTATATTTGCTATAGAAAGAGCTGTCCATCTTTCTGGAGATAAAAGGTCTCCTCGGCTACATTTTCCGTGTCAGTGTCTACTGTGTCAGTTACTGATGGCTTCCCCCCAACAGCATCACAAACTTTGTACTAGAGGCAGCTATTCGAACAGAGTGAAACAGCAGCAGCATTTCTTTGTCATGGTCATTTAGATTTCAGACTTCAGAGAAGAACTAAAAATAAAAAATAAAAAAAAATCTACTTACAAAACAGAATTGTAAAGTGCTAATGTAATGCTGCATTATCTGAAAGATAGTTATTATAATCAAGACAGCTCTGCTTTGCTCTACAATCTTTCTAATGAGATGCACTGGCAAATGCTATTCCAATTTTTGTACAAAAATTACCTTTACTTGTTTTCACATCTGCTAATTTTTTTTTAAATATGTAACCAGACAGCACAAGAGCTCACACAACCACCAGCTTTATTAGTTGTGCTTCTAAAAGTATAAGCACGCAGGCTCCTGAAATGGGTGATATTTACAAATCCTTTAATGTATTGTCAGCAACTGTTGTTATTGTGATTAAAGGCTGACTGATTTACAGTACAGCTGTGTTTAAGCAGTTAGAGGCATTTGTCTCATCACAAAAGACACTATCAGTGTTTGGTAAACTTCTAACCTTGTTTGACAAAGACTCCTTTTGCAGCTTGCTAAAATAAGATTAAAAAACAAACAAATTTAAAGACATCTTTAAATAAGGCTAAACAACATGGTGGCTTGATTATAGCATTCTGCTAGAATGATCACTCTTATAATCTTAGAACTGACAGTATATTTAGCATGCTGAGTTACAAATTATTTTGGTCTTGTTGCACATATACTCAAGGATGATGATTCTGACAGTGTTATAAAGAAGTCAGAGAAATTGTTGCTGGAAATACCTGCAAATCAGCAGCACAGACTGGAAAAAAGAGAAAAGGAATAAGATGTTCAAAAACCTCTACAGTTTTTAATCTAATACTTTCAAGGATTTCTGTTGTTGATATCTACCAAGAAGAATGTCATTTAACTATAGCAGGAATGTATTCTGCAGAAGTTCCTAGTGGGGACAATCTATTTTGAAGTTCAAGTTCCATTTATCAAGCTCTATCTTCTAGATTGGCTGAGGAGAGAGAGAGTTTTAGTGATAGTTAACTGAAGGGTTAAAATCCATGTGCATTTTATATAACAACCTGGTATATGGATTGTGCCAGCTCTTTTCCAGACCCAAAGTCCAGAGTTTGGTCTGGAGACCAGAGGCCTAGCTAATAGTGATCAGCTAAGAGAAAGCTGGGGTAAACAAGATAACATTGCCTTTGCTAAGATATGCTTGGTCAGTAGAAATGCCAGATGTTGAAGCAATAACTGAATAATTATGTTTCATCCAATGTTTCAAATTGAACAAAGGATCCCTGTTCCTATTGTGTTTCTCCTGAAGGGAAAACAGTCTTCCCACAGATCCAACCTTGAGTTTATGAAAATTGGCACATGTCAGTATAATGATATGGCATCCGTCCACCTCCCTTCCAAGTGACCAGTGCCCTGCCTTAAGACATAAAGGAGACAATCTCTATTTCCATATGCTTTCACTGTTTCTTTGCTTTGACCCTTAGGAATGTACCTGTTGGACAATCAAAGGAGTTGCTCCATTCCTATGGACCCCAAATCAGAATTCAACATATATATTTTATACTAATAACATTTTATCAAAGTATTAATTAAATGTTAACTTGCTAACTTGAGACCCTGGGCGGAGACATTATGTAACCTTTTAACCATTGGCTACTGTGTTATCTTGTCTTGTTGCAAAACCTATCCCGGGGTGTGGAACTGCCTACCCCGTCACTTTCCCCCGCCCATGGAAAATCTATATATTCCATTGTAATCAATTGATTGACAGTGTCTCTGAGCCTAATAAGCCAGGTGACACTCCGTCAGCGCTGTGTGTAATAAACTCCTATGCTTGACCTCTACACGGTGTGGATTTATGTCCTTCATTAACTCTCCACCCCAATCCTCTCTACTAGTAAACTGGACCACTTCAGGGGTGAGAGGAGAGCATGCAAAGCGGATATCTCCAAAGTGGACAGCTGTCTTTTCTATTTTCCAAGTAATTATTGCCTGGGGGTGAAAATAAACTGCAACAATCACATTTTATGTCCTAGGGTATAGAAATTAGAAGTATCCTGTATTTAGTAATTTGTCCAATATTAATATCTAAATGTGGCAATTATATGCAGCACGCCAATATTAATCTAATGTGGCTTTATTAAACTAATACTTCTGTGACTATATTTTTGGTGTTTTCTAGACTTTCAAGTAATTACTAGTCAGGCAGTCATTGTTTTTAATATGATGGAGAATGGTCTTGTGGTTCAGGTTCTGGAATGGCGCTCAAGAGATCTGCATTCAATTTGTGTGATGGGTCTTTCTGGGTGACCTCAGGCCAATAACATAGCATGGGGAATGAAGGGTCCAGTCCACACTGAAATGTAACAGGAGTTGGGGCCTTAACTTCACTAAGCAATTTTGATTATCCCAGCCTTAAATCTCAGTGCCCCAGTTTCCCCACTGTAAAATGAGCTGATGGAAATTTTGAAAAATTTCAGCAACAACAAAAGTTTTTGTTTCACTGGAGATTTTTCATAAGGTATTTTGTTTTTCAATGAAAAATTTTGAAAACAACTTTCATTTCATTCTGGTGGGAAAAATCCCACTCTCTTTTATTTTATTTCCTCCCGGAAAAAGATGAAGGAGATGAAAATGAAAGTAACTAAAGGGAGAAAAGCATTCTCCCTCCCTCTGCCCCTTCCTATCTTTTTCTTGTGCAGGAAAAAAAGGGTGAAGAAATTTTTTTTTAAGTGTGATAAAGTGGGATTGTCTCACAATTCTGAAATGGAAAACTCAACAAAAATGGTTTGTGGCTTTTTTGTGAAAATTGTCATCAGTGGAACCCCATTGTTCAATATAAAAAAAAATGAATTTTTTTGACTAGTTCTAGAGAAGAATTATACTTCCTGTCTCACACAGTATGTGTCTTGTCTGTTTAGATTATAAAATCTCTGTGCATGTACAACAACAAACACAATAGGGCCCCAATTTTAGCTTGAGATTCTAGGTTCTACAATGCAGTACAATAATAATAAAAACAACAACAATTTCCCCCCTTTATTAATTTAAGAGGTAGTCAGGAAAAAAAGAAGAAGAAGAAAACACATGCAGGATATAGTGAGGCAAACTTCCTCTTTCAGGTGGTCGAGTCTACTAGCAGAGGTATATTCAACCGTCTATTATTGCTTTTTCATAATGGTTTAGTGACAATCACATAAAACAGTATCTGTCCCATTACAGCAGATATAATTCAGTCTTGTCTGCTGAAATGTATCAGTATTTTTGTGCTGTTAGAAAGTAGACTCTCAGACCCCCGCAGCTATTATGTTAACTAGACCTTATGCGTCACTAAAAACAAAGGCAACTGAGAATGTGAGATTTGCATGCACTTTGAGTTACCTGCAACTTTTACATTCTCTTTGGTCTGCCCACAGAATTTACTATGAAAGGCCAAGCTAGGTTGAGAGCAGTAATTCTGAAAACATCTATGTTGTACTCATGATTAGTTCTGATTTTTATGACTCAAATTTGCCAGTAGTAAAATTGCAATTTCCAAGGTTCCCATGTCCAATTTCTACCCTTCCTTAGAAAAACTCTTTTCAGTTTGCTCACCTGATGGGAACTTTAAAGTGTGATATGTTAAATCAAATCAGTTCAATACGCCTTAACACAGTAATAGTCCCTCCAAGAATGAAAGCAGATATACATTTTAAAATAATTTCAACAATGAAAATAGCCCGAGGTCATATTTCTTAAGCAAAATATTAAAATATAAAACAATGAATTCTGAGCAGCATAATCAAAAAGAAACACCTTCTTTTACATTAGGAATGCTCTCAACTGCTGTCTTTGTTGTTTCATCTTTTTTCCCCCCATTAAATCAGACACTTCTTCTAAATCAAGCCCTCGGGGAGTAAGAGACAAAAGTGATGAGAATGCAGTGCATGAATATAAAAGTGGAGCATGTGTTTTATAACTAACTCTGTTCAGAGATCAAGGGAAATGTCACTGTTTATAGCCATCAGTAAAGAATCAATGTAATTATATTTGTAGTGTCAATTCAGGTCAATATTCTAATACATACACTGTAAAGCCACAATTACAATTTACATCTGAGCTGAACTAGGGTATTTATCTCTCAACTCTTTCTTTGTGTAAAATAATATCCCAAAGCCTATTTTAAATTACAGCCGCCTGATTTCAACTGTAAAATACAAAGGTTCAGTACTTCAGTGGGATCTGTTATACAGCTTGAGTGCACACTGTACTGACCGATCTCAGAAATCTGGGTTCAAAAGCAAATGGAGAGCTTCTGGTCTTTAATCTTCTGAAGTACTACAGCAACCATGAACTCAGTCTCAGGGTGAAGGAAGGAAATGCTCCATCCTTGGAGCAACCCCTGTCGGATCATTCATGCTGCAGTGAATTTAAGAGCACTGGCACCAGGCTCCTCCCCCCATTATTGGTTAGTAATATTTTGTGGAGAGGCTGAATTTTGGGAGCGGGGGCATGTGAGAGTAGTGGTATTGTTGCCCAGCTCTGCTCACAAACCAACCTCTGCCACTTGTGACACCAGAACGAGTAGATTGTGCCGATATTAATAATAATATGTTCATCCTCTGGTTTTACTGTATGCTTCAGTCAGCAGTAAAACAATTGAAAGTGTTGACACTTAAATTGTAATAATTAGGCTGCATTGTTAATGACCCACACAGAGGATTCAGAACCATGCACACCTCTCAGAGATATTGTTTCAGGCTGACTGAAGCCTAAGGTAGACATCATTATATCACTTATACTCAGCTCACATTTGTTGGTTATCTTTGCAACCTAAGGGCTAAAGACTCACACTCTTACACGAAAGCTCAGGTGTTGTAGCACCAGATGGCAACCTCCACAGAAAAGTACCATCTCAGTGAGCCACTGTTTACCGGACCAATTCAGCCCCTGCTTTTTCATCACCAATACAATAAATATCATCAGTGTTTTGGTACAGCAGTTGGGCTGCTGGTATTTGAGTGAACAAGTTGTCTTTGGCCCAAGCACAGTGGAAGATGGAGGGACTAACATTCAATCTCATAAGCGACATTCTTCACTGCAGTGATAGATGGAGTTCTCTACACTCAAGTTAGCCTAGCTTGAGTGGGGGTGTTTGTATCAGCAGAACACAGTAGCTGAGTCCCCACTGCATTCCTAGCTACCTCCAGCATCAGCAGCACTTGACCTTCAACCCCCACCACCTGATGGGACAGCGAGCTCGAATTTAAAGCATCACTTAATTTAAGGTGGAGCCTTTTGTGGGTGCACATAAATTGGGTCAGAGGCAACAGCTGAGTTATACTTTGGGCTAACAGTGCACTGAAGGCAAGCCCTCACAGTGTGAATGAAAGAGGATGAATTGGCTGTGAATGCACTCTTTCTCTGGAAAAACAACAACAACAATCCGAGATGGCAACTACCACATGGCACCCTACAAAATCCTGAAATTAATTTTTTGGGGATGAACTCCTCCGGTTAATCTACTCTGGAACAAATAGTACATCTCAGCACTGAAAAAAATACTCACAGGCAGCATGCAAAACTTTGTATGCCTCTATCATAATTAATTGCCACCACTGAAAATGATGATAGTTAACATAATATTTCAGTGGTTGTCTAACAGAAAACCCTAATGCTAGCAGCTCAGCTCAGGCGAGTCACCCTGCAATAACAAACATATGATACATTGTGGAAAAAATAAACACTAGATAGAAGTTCCCCCAGAGGTTATTATAGATATTGATAACATAGTGCTAATAGCTTGCTTTGACTGTTTCTAAGATAGGACAGTCAACATCAATTGCTTTTTCTTGTTCACTGACCATTTTTCTACTCCAGTTTGCTTTAACCAAGGAGAATACAGAAGCATTATCTTTCACTCACTATGGCTTGATTCTTGCTGCGTGGATCTCAGAACACCACTGAGTGTACAGAGCCCTGCAGGGCTGTGGTGAGGACCTCGTAGAGCAGCACATGAACCAAAGCCCACCCATGCAACAGGGGACAGGTGATGCATGCAACACAGAGGAGCTCATGGTTCTGCAACAGTGCAGGGTGGGGGATTTTGTCTGGGGTCACTTCTCCAGCTTGCTGAGGTGGGGACAACATGGGCCTCTACTACATGGCAGCAGAATGCGTAGCTTTCCAAATGGTGCCACTGGGGACCTGCACCAGTGGGTCCGGTGTGTGTTCAGAACGGCTGTGGATTCCATCCATGTAGTAGCATCACCCCTTGCCCACTGGTAAGATTAAGCCCCGGAACACGTGTACACTCGTCCCTCCCACCTCCTCCCTCTAACGCTAGAGGTAGAGCTGGTCGGGAATTTTCTGACGGAAAATGCAGTTTCCACAAAAGCAAACATTCCCATAGGAAAATTTTGATTTTGCTGAACATCTTCAATTTTCTGTCAGGAAAATCAAAACGAAATATGTTGTTTCAGGCCTATTCAACCCAAACTGGAATTTTGTTTTATTAATTGGACTGGAAATGTTTCAAATCAGTTCCAAAAAAATTTAAGCTGCATTTTCCTAATGTAGTGCCTTATGGGAGTTGTAGTTCAAGCCTACATTGTCTCCTAGGCTCCCTGAAGAACAACATCTCCCACAATGCAAGGTGGACCAGTACACCAATCTGTGTGGTGCATCATAGGAGACCCAGTCAGGGAGCCTAATGCCCCCATTCTCTTTTATACTCCAGGCTCCTGTTTAATGCTGACTTGACTCAAAATTGGCCTTTCGGGTCAATTCAACAAAGAGAAAAATCACAGAATCATAGAATCATAGAATATCAGGGTTGGAAGGGACCTCAAGAGGTCATCTAGTCCAACCCCCTGCTCAAAGCAGGACCAATTCCCAAATATCAAATCCAGAATAGCAAAATGTTTTGATTCAGAAATGTCAAAACATTTCAAATCAAAACAAATTTTTTCAGAATTTCTGTTCCAAATTTTTTTTAAATTTCAACTTTTCATCCTGTTTTGGGATGAAAACAAATTCCAAAGTTTGTTCCACTCTAATGAGGCTCCATTTTCAGCCAGCCTCAAGCTGGGCTCTGAACTTACATGTCCACTTTGCACAAAACATTCCCTCAAAAAGCGTTTGTGTGGAGCATACAAAACCTACAAGCTTTTGCCTGTGCACAAAATTGGAGATGAAAATATGGTCACAAACTCAGAAAATACTGAAAAACCATAATAAAAATATATCAAAACTGAGGATAATACAGGCCTTACTTCTCCACAGGGTATCCAACCTTTCAGTGCTCAGAGAACTGGAACAGCGAAGTATGTTCTTATATCTTTTGATTTACCGTACATAAGGAAACTTCCATAGACCTGAGACACTTACCTAGAAATAAAGAAGAGCGCACATTAAGCAGAGCTACATTTTTTGTTCAATTTTGCTTTTTAAAATGACAAAAAACTTTGGCCAAACTTTATATTATACTTTATAATTATATATTATAAATACTTTATATGCATTATATTAATATTGCACTTATAAATGATTTATATAGTGTTAATAAATTATTAGTGGTTGTTCTAATGAATGCTTAATCAATTGTTATATTGTTCTGAAGCCCAACAAATCAGTAGACTGCTTATAACTCTGGCGTATAACCATCATTACTTGCGTGCGACATACTTACAATATTTTTAAGTTTTATTAAATCTTTACTCATCATTTGTAAATGGAGACTTAATGTCAGTGTGACCAAGACTTTCTTAACCGGTGCGAAGCCATATACATTAAAACAATATACAAAAAGATGGCGCTTCATTAATAGATAAGGCTGCGATTCAGGAGGCAACCCTATTCACGACAACACTTTAAAAGGTGCTTAGCTTTAAGCATTTACTTAAACTTCCACCTTTAGGACAAGACTTGACAATAGCAGACTTAATCATGTTGTTATGTTCTTTCCTGAACTGAGGCCTGCATTTGGATATCACATAAAAAGTTAAGAGAGAGTAATGTGGGAGGATAAACCAAGGAACAAAACAATATTTGGATTGTACTTCTGATTATTTATTTTAATGAAAACAGGATTCAGGGCCCAATTCTGCAGTCTTTGCTCATGTGAGTAGACCTTACTTTCAAGAATACTTCCATCAAGTTCAGTGGCACATGTGTGGATATGGGCTGCATGATCAGGCTCAAGTTTTGTATTTTGGGATTATGGGTTGTAGAACACTAAAAATGAATACAGCATTTTTGGCTTCCGTTCACAAACCCCCCTATTCAAGCGAGCACTTAAGTACCTGCTTAAGTGCTATTCAAAATAGCAGTGCTTCCCAAAATTGGGGGCAAAGTGTTTCTATTAGGGCTCTCAAGTGATTTAAAAAACGTGATTAATCGTGCTGTTAAACAATAATAGAACATCATTTATTTATATATTTTTGAATGTTTTCCACATTTTCAAATATATCGATTTCAATTTCAACACAGAATACAAAGTGTACAGTGCTTACCTTATTTTTTTTATTGTAAATATTTGCACTGTAAAAATAAAAGAAATAGTATTTTTCAATTCACTTAATACAAGTACTGTAGTGCAATCTCTTTATCATGAAAGTTAAACTTACAAATGTAGAATTATGCACAAAAAAATAACTGTATTCAAAAATAAAATGTCAAACTTTAGAGCCTACAAGTGCACTCAGTCCTACTTCTTGTTCAGCCAGTTGCTCAGACAAATAAGTCTGTTTACATGCGCAGGAGATAATGCTGCCCGCTTCTTGTTTACAATGTCACCTGAAAGTGAGAACAGGCATTCACATGGCACTATTGTAGCTGGTGTTGCAAGATATTTATGTGACAGATGCGCTAAAGATTCATATGTCCTTTAATGCTTCAACCACCATTCCAGAGGACACGTGTCCATGCTGATGATGGCTTCTGCTTGATAACGGTCCAAAGCAGTGCGGACCGATGTATGTTCATTTTCATCATCTGAGTCAGATGCCACCAATAGAAGGTTGATTTTCTTTTTTGGTGGTTCGGGTTCTGTAGTTTCTGCATCGGAGTATTGCTCTTTTAAGACTTCTGAAAGCATGCTCCATACCTCATCCCTCTTGGATTCTGGAAGGCACTTCAGATTCTAAAACCTTGGGTTGAGTGCTGTAGCTATCTTTAGAAATCTCACATTGGTACCTTCTTTGCATTTTGTCAAATCTGCAGTGAAAGTGTTCTTAAAACAAACAACATGTGCTGGGTCATCATCTGAGATTGCTATAACATGAAATATATGGCAGAAAATGGGTAAAACACAGAGCAGGAGACATACAATTCTCCCCCAAGGAGTTCAGTCACAAATTTAATTAACACATTTTTTTTAACGAGCATCATCGTGGCTGAAGCATGAAGGGGCATACAAATGTTTAGCATATCTGGCATGTAAATACCTTGCAATGCCAGCTACAAAAGTGCCATGCAAAGGCCTGTTTTCACTTTCAGGTGACATTGTAAATAAGAAGTGGGCAGCATTATCTCCTGTAAACGTAAACAAACTTGTTTGTCTTAGCGATTGGCTGAACAAGAAGTAGGAATCAGTGGATTTGTAGGTTCTGAAGTTTTACATTGTTTTGTTTTTGAGTGGAGCTATGTAACAAAAAAATCTACATTTGTAAGCTGCACTTTCACGATAAAGAGATTGCACTACAGTACTTGTATGAGGTGAATTGAAAAATACAATTTCTTTTGTTTATCATTTTTACAGTGCAAATATTTGTAATACAAATAATATACAGTGAGCACTGTTCACTTTGTATTCTGTGTTGTAACTGAAATCAATATATTTGAAAATGTAGAAAAACATCCAAAATATTTAATAAATTTCAATTGGTATTCTATTGTTTAACAGTCCAATTAAAACTGTGATTAATTGTGATTGATTTTTTTGAGTTAATCGTGTGAGTTAACTGCGATTAATTGACACCCCTAGTTTTTATATATATATATATATATATCTAGTTCCCATGACATATTTATATATATATTTCTTAAACAAGTTTATAATATTTCCCCATAAAGTACTCTGTGGCACCAACTCTACTATATTTTTATCCTTCTAAGATTGCAGGACAAGTCTTTTACAGACCAGTTATTCCAAGAAAATGCAATCTATAAAGATTAAAGATTAACATTTATTGAAAAATGCCTCTCCCTAATACTATAGAGATGCCATAAAAATAATACTTTTCATTATTATATCATTTTATGGTACAAGAGCTTTAGTATCCCACAGTACCAGTATCTCCTTCTCAATATCTAAATGAAAAAGAACACAGATTACAAAAAGTGGTTACTTCTTTCCTCTGCCCTCCCAGCTCAGCAAATATATATTAAGTCTCTTCAAAGTGAGCTGTGTTGTGGAATGAGATAAGACCCACAGTAAAGCCAAGGTTTAAACAAAATTAGTCATTGTAGATGCATTTTTACCCATTTTGACAATGTAGAATTTTAATGAGAGAATGCTGTAAGGACTTTACACTGAAACAAGCAGTTTAATTCACTCAGCAATTCAGAAAGCTAGCCTGAGTAATGACTTTGTAATTTTTAATTATCATGGAAGAACCCTTGTTTGTGCGCTCTTTTTCTTTATTACTACTGTATATCCTATTAAAATTTAATTTCTATTCTCAAACTAGGCCAATAATATTTTCATTGTTTGGCAAATAAAAACAATAATGTAAACAAATTACTGAGGGGCACACACAGCGTGTTCACAGAATGGCATTGTTGGGTTTGTGTTTATTGTTTTGGTTTAGCATTCAAGCCATCTTATAATCGTTCAGAAATTTCTAATAGATACGTCATCCTTTATTCTATAAGAGTGAAATTCATTCATTGATGTAAGGAACATGGAAGACCTCCAATGAAAACCACAGTGGTGTGAAGTTGAGAATGGGAACAAATGGGGAGCCTACATCTCCTGCGAATGACACAGATGGCTCAGGGCTTCATAGACCAGTGCTGCGGTGGTGATGGCTTCAAGGTAGGGCCAGTGGGCTTCTAATTATGCAGGTGAAGTGTTCACAATGCACATCCATCTGCAGGGTTACTTCTCCAATTATTGTCAAAGCGCTGGAGAGTAGCAGACTTGTCACCCCAAGCACCGGAGAAGTTTCCTACACAAAGGCTGTTATTTTTGGGTTTTCTACAAGGAGGTGGAGATGAATTTCAGCCATAAGTTTAAACTATAGCCTGGATTTTCAAAGAAAGGTGCATCCAGATAAGCCATTTAAGGCCCAAATTTCAAAAGCAGCCTCTGATTTTGAGTGCATCAATTATTGGGTGCCCATCCTGAGTCACCTGAGCACCCTCGGCTCCCACTGATGTCAGCTGGAGTTGTGGGTGCTCAACCCATTCTGACAACCAGGCCAAAGATGTCTCAGTTTGGGTTCCAGAACTGAGACACTGAAAATCAGTGAGTTTGGGAAATTTTGGCCCTAACTCCCATTGGTTCTCCACTTACCTTTTGTGAAATGGGTCAAATAATTCAATAAAATGAATTAGAGTAATTAATGGCAATAATATTTACTTATCTCACAGGGCTGATGTGAGGTTTAATAGCTTGGGGACTCCTGAACAAAAGGTGGCACATAAGTGGGAATTATTATACAACACCATGAGCAATTTTGCCTCCACAACTTTTTAATAAGACCTTTTTTCACTCGCATGAGTAGACTATATACAACATCTGAGTTAAACAGCTGTAGATAACAGACAATCCGTGGTTTATTTTCTCCCTGCTTCTGTCCAAATGGAAGACGGACAGAGCTTAGCACAAAAGCAGTGGATAACGGAGAACTAATATAAAGGACTGTAGTATTAATATTTATTAACTATTTGACTTACACCAGGATACAGCTTTCTGGCATTCATTTCACAGCACGATGGGCCCAATCCAAAGCTCACTGAATAAAGGTGAGTCTTTTGATTCGTTTTACTAGGCACTGAATCAGACCCAGTGTCAGCTTGTATCATACTGAAATCAATAACGGAAAATGTTAAAAGCTATCCTAAATATACAATTTAAAAAATTGTTTAAATATTTTACTGAACTGGTTTTTTTTTGCAAAATGTTTCCTTATTTTTTATTTAATTTTGGAATTTACTGCTAAAATAGTACATTCATTAAAAACAATAGATTTGCTTCCTGTATACACATCTGTTACCACAGCAACTCATCATTTCCTCAGCAGAAAATGAAAACCTCCATTTGGAACTCACTTAGAAGCTGGTTATTCTGAATTTCATACAGAAAGGGACACTCTTAAAAGTGAAGATGAATAATGATGCATTTGTCAAAAACCCATAAAGATTTGGGTGCAAGATTTATCTAGGGCTTTGATACTCCAAATGTGGTACAGATTTTATAGAATCCAATGCTATATGCACAGTGAGGGAAATTCACCACTGCTCCCACCCTGCATGAAAACAGAGTACGTGAGACTAAAAAGCCAGGAATCAAATTCACCTGACCATCATTAAGCCACCTCAAGCTACTCCTCTCATATCATATACAGGAGTTTTGAGACATACAGTCAGCTTATGTGAAGGTCAGAGCCGGTCAGAACATTCAAATTCCATTCTTATTTTATTTGACAAAAAAGGACTTTTCCTTTTTTTTTTTTGCAAAAACTTTCACACACAAAAAAGTTGGTATTTTTTTTTTTTTACCAGCTCTTGTAATGATCCAGTGATCGGTGCCTGGGCTTTCACCCAGCAACGCCCTCTATTTTGTACTATTCTCCTTATTAAGGCAAATAGAGCTTGCAAGTCTGTATCCTGCACTTGGAGTTTGCCAGGTCCTGGAACTCAGGACTGAGCACTTGTCTACACACAGAGTGCTGCAGCTGCCCCGCTGTAGGCTTAGTGAAGACGCTACCTACACTGACAGGAGAGCTTCTTCTGTTGGCGTAGGTACTCCACCTCCCCGAAAGGTGGTATCTACGTCGACAGGAAAAGCCCTCCCGGCAACAAAGCACTGTCTGCACAGGGGGTAGGTCAGTATAACTGCATCGCTCAGGGGTGTGGATTTTCCATACCCCTGAGCAACATAGTTATACTGACATAAGTCTGTAGTGTAGACCAAGGCTGAGCCTCTAGGGGTTCGTATTCGATGGAGTATAACAATAATGGCTACCAGAGCCCTCTAACACCATTTCCCAGCAAACTTGGAGTCAGAGGTGAGGGCAGAATGGACTCGAAACTCCTGCTGAGGCCAGCTGGGAGGCTTCCGCATGGAGTGCTCTGGCCAAGCAGTTTGCTGGGCCTGTGATGAGCTAGGCAGCTCACCTCCTCCGTGAGAGAGGACAGTCTCACTTGGGGACAAAGAGACTAGTTTTACTAAGTTTTCTGAGTTTGGGAGCTGTGAGAAGCAGAGCAGCTCAGGGAGTCTCTGGTTGACTCCCCCTGGCCCCTTGCACAAAGGGGGTCTTTCTGGGATCCAATACATGGGCCAGGCAGCTCCCAGCCCCGGAGAGACCAGCATCAGACTGGCAGAGAACCAACCCAGAGAGCCAGCCGAGACACCCATAGGACGCCAGGCCAGGAAACCAGGAGAGAACCCTGCCCCACGAGGGTCGGACACACTCTCAGAGGGACCCTTTTTGCTTAAGCCATTCACTGTGCTACAGCACTCATGTCCAGCCTCCCATCTGCCTGGGAAGGTGCTGGGACGGGTCGGGGTTGGGGGAAAAAAGCTGGGGCCTGGAAAGAGTTGTGGATGCTGGGAGGTGGGGAATTTGTTGATGCTCAGTACCTACTAGTTATCCCTAACCCTAACCTTGACCTACTAGTTATCCCTAACCCTTTCCTTCCCCAAATTCTATGTTTCTGCTCCAAATAAAGGCCCTTTTGTTAAACTGTTAATTTGGGTGTGTCATTCTTTTGCGAGGGTTAGTGTTGATGTACTTTGTTGTTTCTTGTGGACTGGGTTTTATCCTCCTTGCCCATTAGTGGCATTGTTCAGTATCCCCAGGGACAGCACCCCTTGTGGCCCAGCTCAGAGGTCACCGAGGGTGGAGGTGCCGGGTGACAGAAAAAGAACCCAGGCCCCAGCCCAGGCAAGGAGCGGGGAGAAGCCACTGCAATGGTATGTGCCAGGGAGGGAGCTTGAGCCTCACACATTATTTCTATTTAATCATTACATCACTGGAACACACCAGCAAGCAAAGCCCAGTGCTGGCTGCGCAGCCTCCCTGCCTTCTGTGATGCTTCCCAGGGTTGTGAAGCGCCTTGCTACCGCCTGCCTTAGCGTGAGGAAATCTGGTCTGTGCCAGCTGCGGATCAGGAACCTGACTCCGCCAGCCTCTAGCAGCACAAGCACTGCCTTCCAGGCCTCTGCAGGCCTTGCTCTCTCCATATAGGGCTGTGAGAAGCCCACACCGACTCCTGAGTCCTCTGAGCATCCCTGTGGCGTGCCCAGCACCTGTTCCGCTGAACACTCACAGAACTCTCAGATCCTCCGAAGGCACAACACACACCAGCTAGCTAGATTCAGCTCAGGGTCCCCACTCTACTTAACACATGGCACTTGGATATATTCATAGCAAAAACAAGAATTAGTTTATTAGCAAAGAACAGAGAGTCGAATAACAGTAAGATCGAATATTGGAAACAAATGGTTACATGTAAAACAAAATCATAACATGCTTTCCAGAGCCCAAACTTAACTCACGAGACGTTCCCCCATCTTCTACAGGATAGTTTGCCCCAAGTTCTTTTTGAATTTATGTTCAACCAGGAGAGCTGAAATCCTCCTGAGTTCAAGCCCAGCGGCAGCTTTTCTTCCCAGGCTGAAGCATGCCTGGTACACCACCAAATGTTCATTGTCTTTATTCACAGGCAGGAGAACCCCTGCTGTTTTTGGTTTTTTTTCCTGAAGCACTTGCAATCTATTAATTAGCATTTGACTCAATATGCAGTCTTCCACTGCAAGATACACAATCGTCAACCAGGGAGATAAGTGTCTCCTATATCTTGTCTGGAGATGTCTGTTTCAAGGCACGCTACCTCTTAGTGACCTGCCTTTAACTGCCAGGCCTTAAGAACATAATTTTCACTATACATACGTAACTCCTGACACATTATCTGCACATATATCTCACAATGATTATGATGACCAGTGTGATTCATGCTTTCAGCAGAGATCTTACATGGTCCCTTTTGGTGAACTCAGGCGATCCCTGTACCCCTGTGACCTCTGCCAGTGGACATCAAGAGATCCTTGGATCACACCTTCCAATGTGGAGGGACCTTTGGTTTCTCCAGTCACCTCCAGTCCTTTGGAGTTTCCAGGAATTAAAAGATTAATCTTTAATTAAAGACTATTCATGTGATGAAACCTCCAGGAATACGTCCAACCAAAATTGGCAACCTGAGTCACACCTCATATTTACATAACACTAGCAGCTACTCCATGCATTCTCCAGCCTACTTGGGGCCACTACAGAATCCCCTTCTCAGCAATGCAGTGTCTACATTTAGATAGGCAATAGCAGCCATATAAATACCATCATATGCGAGCCCCTCACAATTTTTTCCATGAATGTACCCTCACAACACCCCCGTGGTACTATTATCTCCATTTTACACATGGGCTATGTCTATACTTTGAGCTGGGGGTGTGATCCCTACCTCAAGAAGACATATTGCAGTAGCTCCCATCAAGCTAGGAGGCTAAAAATAGAGTGGCAGCAAGACCTGTGTACCAGGGCCGGCTCCAGACACCAGCTGAGCAAGCTGGTGCTTGGGGCAGCAGATTGTTTGAGGCGGCGTTCCGCCCAATCCTAGGACGGCACGAACGCTTTTTTTTTTGTTCCGCTCCGGCTGCCCTGTAGGGGGCGGCGGTGCAGAGAACCAGAGCGCCCTGCAGGGCAGTCCTCTTCCTTCCCTCCCCGCCGACCGGAGTGGAGCCCTCGCGGCAGGCGGCAGGAGGCGGCACAGCGGGAGGGGCCGCGTGGCAGCGCCCCTGCTGTAGCCCTGGCCACCCCCTTCTCTCTCTCTCCCACCCGCTCCCTCCCCCCCCCAGCCGGTCCCCCTGCACCCGCGCTCCGGCCGCGCCGCAGGTTTTTTTGTTTGTTTTTTGTTTTTTGCTTTGCCATTCTGGCCGTTCCGGTTTTTTTATTTTGCTTGGGGCGGCCAAAAAGCCCTGCTGTGTACCCATCCAAGACCCTTGAGTGTGTTTGTACCCATCCAAGACCCTTGACAGGTACTTGGGGTGACCAGCTCCTCCCCCCTCTGCCACAGCTTCAGTCAATTTTTAGCACACAAGCTCGATGAGAGCTATGAGTATATCTCCTTGAGCGGAGAATCACACTCATAGAATCACACCTCTGCCTCGCATTGTACCCACAGATTCTAACCGAACAACCCAAGGTCACGCAGGAAATCTGAGGTGGAGCAGGGAACTGAACTCTGGTCTTCCTAATGCCCTATCCATGGAACAACCCCTCCCCCACAACATGGCCACTACACTTGGCTTTGCCCCCACGAGCACATTGCTCACATCTAATGCAGGGCACCTCACATGTGGGTCCTCTTCACCCAGTCTGTAGAAATGGAGGATCATGTTAACGTGCAAGAATGATGGGAAATGATAGAGATGTTTACACAACCTGCCCAATGCCATAGATGGAGTTTGCATCACTTCCTGGAGAATTACTAACACTGAGGGATATTCCACCATTATGTCTGCACTGATCTGTTGTCCACCAAAGATGAAGGTAGGTGCCTTATCCAACACCTTGAAAGGTTGGACCAGTGATAACATGGAAATGTTTAAAGACTAACATCTTCAAAATGAAAAGTACACAGAGTTGTATTTTGTTGCAAGTTTTCACTGCTTTATCCTGAACAAACCTTTTTGTTTTTCTTTCCTCTGTATAAAGTGGAGTCAGGTGCAGTATTCAAGTTTTTTCTCTTCATAAGAGCTTGACCACAGGCTCAGAAGTGAAAACACAGACCCACATCCTGTCCAGAGACGCTGCTATGCATGAAATTTTATTGAGACAAACCCCACAGGGAAAAGAAGCTACGTGGAACACAGCTAACTCGGCCTAAAAATGTAAGTGATAAATATCAGAGCTGTTTACAGTCCAATGGCAATCCAAATGGTGCTGAACATCTCCTGTCTGGGCTATACCCAGCCTCACTCAAGCTTGTCAAACTGAAAACTTGCATAAGGATCTGTGTGCAGCATCCAAGATTATCCTCAAGATCATAGAAATGCTCATGGTTTTGGATGGATAGTTACAGCACCATGGCAAAGTTTAACAGGCAATGATTGGAAACCTTTTAGAGTCAAAGCACGTATAACAAATCTAAGGTACATAAAACACCCTTTTAAAAAATCAAGTTAAAGCGCTATGCAGCCTGCAGCATAAAAAAATACTAATTACACTTAAAATGTCTAAATAATCCCACATTTATAGAATTTCCTGTTCCAGCTAAAACACAGTTTCTGCTGTAAAGCCAGCCTCCCTTGGCCTTCAACGACATAATCTCCTTTTTATTAGAACGGTAATGAACTGAGCTTTGGTGCTACTGCGTGTTAGAGCTGTTTTGTCCCAGAGCCTACAAACAGTCAGAAGAGCAGAGCATGAGGAGACTAACTCCCACTGAAATCAAAGGTAGCATTGGCTGAGGATGGCAGGTTTGGGCTCTATATTTGTAAGGCAGCTCTCAAGTTAAAGTACACAGATCAGAGATGAATCTGAGAACACAGTGTCTTGCAGCTTTGAAAGTGTTCTAGCATGTAAGATAGCGACTAAAGCATCAGGGGAAAGCAAAGCCTTCAGTAGTCCTACCATCAGCCAAAAGGGAATCATCTTCTAACACAACGTGAACTGATGGAAACCCAAGTCTGGCCAGAATGAACAGGAATGATCTATGTGAACCTCCGCTGGTTCTGAAACATTGCTGAGCAAAGTTTAAAAGGTGGAGACACACAGAGGTGCATGTGTTATATGGAATAAAAACTCCAGCCAGGAAACAAAGCAGAGACTAACCCATTCTCTGAAGCTGCAAAGTCTGAAGAAACAAATCAATGAGAATTAAAGCAATCCTTTATTCTAATTCTTCAAATTTGTTTTTCCTAATGATGGGGAATTTTGCTACCAAGAAAAAAAAATCTTATTCAGATGTGTCTCTGCCCTGGAAGATCTTCATTCCCACTGTGACATGTTTATTTTTATCTAGAAAGGGCAAGGTCTCTAAAAAGACTTTATTCCAACAGTAATGTAGTTTCTTCTTCTAAAGAACATTATACATGGGTCCTGCTCCATTACTCTGCTTTCCTTGTGCTGACGTTTTAAGTTTAAAAGACTGTGCCCACTGTACGTGCGTTAGATATAGATTTAAGATCAAATACAGGCAAATGTTGAGCACGATTAGCAGTTGGGAAGAAGCAGAGAAGAGTAACTGAAGTGGTAGAAACCTGGATGAGTAACAAACGTAGTAACATCAGGTGGTATCAGTAAAATGTATCCACATGTTCTTTTAGAATTGAGTATTAAACAATATTGAAGGATATTGGAACAAAATATTATATCACAAATACAATGTTTTTTGTTACCTAGAAATGTTAACTTTACAACATGCCATTAAGAAAAGAAAAAAAAACCACCTTACACTTACCATCTATTAAAATTACCACAATTACAAAACCATAGCAGCTTTTAGTACTGTACTTAAGAAGAGATCCTTAAAATGAACTCACATTCCTTAAAATGGAAAGCCAGCATAACAGAACCCTTTGTAATGAAACATTTAATACATTTACATTCTACCATAGCTACTCAGATTCCCTATGAGATGCATGTTACAAAAATGAGCCAAATTATAATGGAGCTTTGTGTAGCTGGGTAACATAACATACAATTATTGTAACCTTGCCCTGAGGCATTTCACAGGGAGATGAAAAGAGAGTAATAGCCTGTATTTTAGTATTTAATTTTTTTTAAGGGAAAAGATAACGTGTTGGTTTCCTTAGCCCTTCCTAAAAGGACAGTGGACAGTATTAATTAGGACACATCTCCATTCCTACAAAGGCAGACAAAATTATGGACTTTCTTTGGTAAGTTATTAGACGTTTGCGCAAGACATCCCCATGCCTGCCATTTAGGATGTTTGTTCCAGTTATAAAAAGTGTGAGCATCAGGAAGGTGACTCATAGCAAGGAATAAAGAAAGGACAAAGCCAGGCCACTCAGGTCAGTCACTGCACACTGGCTTCTGCTTCAGAAGCAGCTTTGTAAAGCACATGACTGGAGAGAAGTGCAGCGCAGTAGCGTAGCGTCATGATTAGTACGTGAAAGACGCAGAAAGCAGCTACCATTCTACTGCACTGGGCCAACAAGAAACTGAACTGGCTCCTGGAGTAAGATAAGATATGTTTTAAGATATTCTAGATAGATTGGCTCCCTAGAGACTATCCTGTGGATCTGGCACTGTCCTTGCCACTTTCCCCATGGCGCATACATTCAATCACTGTCAAGTCTTTAGCCAAGTTCAGAATTGCCCCATATAGCTAAGGGGTGGGAGAATGGATGGCACAGAGTCAACAGTGCAGCTTTATGCAGGGGATTTGTGTACAAGAGGGAATTCTCAGCTGCCCAGAATGGACCAAAGAAACTGGAAGGCTTAGGCCTTGTCTACTGCTTAAGTCAACGTATGTTACATCACTCAGGTGTAAAAAAAAACACTCCCTGAGCCACGTAACTTACATATACTTAACATGGTGTCTACACTGTGCTGTGTCGATGGGAGACACTCGCCCGTCAACATAGCTTCTGCCTCTCGTTGAGGTGGATTACTTAAGTCAATGGGAGAGCACTCTCCCCTCAACTTATCGCGTCTTCACCAGCCCCACTAAATCGATGCTGCTGCATCGATCGTAGCGGAGCCGATTTAGCACTGCAGTGAAGACAAGCCCTTAGATATTTGTAATTAAGTAATCTTTACTAAGATTCAACATCCTGTAGGGTGCATCTACCAACAAAGACCAATCTCTGAATAAAACCAAGTTTAACTTTTTCCTTGCAAAAGAAATGTGGATATATGTTCCCACAAAATCTAACTATTATCCTTTATTCTCCTATCATCTTCCTCTTTCTTTGCCTGTTTGCGCAGGTTAGGTCTATAAAGGCTAAACATTGAAAACCCAATGGGACCTTTAGGAAATATGAGCAGCACGGTGTATGGAGAATTATTTCTTCTCTCAAACTTTGTAGGGTCGAACACACACAGTAAAACCACTCAATTACGTTAAAACCATAACTACAAGAATCCCTACACAAATATATAAATTATATTTTGGAGACCATAAAATGTTGCCACTTAAAATAGCAATCTAATTACAAAGCAAACTGGCATACTGATGGGTTCTAAAAGGGAAACTTTGGCAGCTGCAGGATCCATATATTAGAGCTTCAATGCATATTATTCCTGCAGTCAGTGTCTTACTCTGTGGCAGAATTCTTGGCTGACAGTTGTGGGGACAGTACAAATTAACCAGCCAAAAGGCTATTTTGGCATTCTTCATATCATTTTCCTTTAACTCTCTGTACACTACAATCTCTACAGTAGACAGCTAAAGGGAGTTTAGTGATTGATGGGGAATTTACTTCTTTTTTAAAATCCGGCATCACAAATGCCCCTTTTCAGAGCCAGATAATCAAGGGTTTTTAATGACTGTTTTTCATAGTATCAATTAATTCAGGTACTATAGAACTGATAGGTCAACTAGTCTATCTCTCTGCCAAAGCATGATTTTCCCCTACTATACATTAGCTTGTACTTCTGTCCAATCTAATCTTAAATGTACTAAACAAATAGAGTTTCCACCACTCCACTTAAAAGACTATTTCAAAAGACCTGACTCTCTGAAAGGTTTTTCTGCCCTTTATCTTAAATGTTTCATTTTTTAATTTCATCCCCTTAATCCTGTTTATTCCCCCTTTACTGTTCCATTCATCTTTCTCGGTGTTTGGATCACTCAAACATATCTAAATGTTATCACGTCTCCCCTTAGCTGCTCCTTAGCCAAGATAGACATATGTACTATTTAATCTTTCCCCATCAGTCAATCTCTTTTATTATGGGAAGAGGGGAACATTTCGCTAGGGGCTGAATTCACACATCTGTGCACCACTTAGTCCAAGCTGGTGCATGGTCCTTGTCAGGTGTGGGCAATGAACTTTTAGGTTTGGTCTCAGACTTGTGCTTTGGGGAGCATTATGTGGCTCAGGTATTTCAATACTGGTCCACTTTTATTAGGGACTAACCTTCAATATGCCTCTGGCAATGCATGATCAAAAGCACACAACTTTGCACCCAAATCAGTAAATGCATATTCAACTGGCTGCTTAAGATCACAATTACTTGATCTGCATTTCCAAATGCCTCCGGAGACCTTTGAAAATCTGGTCCTTAATGTGTACATACACTAATCTATATTTTTTATTTATGTAAGAAGTTTTACCAAGATTATAAATCCTTGCCATGTAAATATCAGAAACAAAACAATCATTACAACAGTTAGCTTTTGTTTAAAGACACATTATGCATGAATAGATCTTTCTATTTAACAGAGTGTTGCCATATTACAGAGAGAGCATTATTACAACACCTGGGTTGTTTCCAGTGATTTCATTAAATTGAGTGAAATATCTGTATCCACATATTTAACAGACCAGGTATGGTGATATTGAAAAAATTGGACAGGTATGCTGGTATTTTTGTAAGTGAATGTACTTTGAGTACTGAATAAAAAGAAACCAAGTATCTAATTATCTATCTGTTCTCTGTCCATTTTGCTGGGTACGTAACTGGTGTTAATTTTTCCATAATCACAACCTCCCATATTTTTTGAAGCATGGTTAGGCTATTTTCTTTTTCCAGTGAGAGGCTACCAATAACAGAGCAGCTACTAGCAGATGAGAGATTAATTTTTCGTTTCCTTTTGTGTGACCACTTCCACAAGGAAGCCCTAGAAGGATTATGAAAGGATCATTTGGTAATAAACATCCAACCATTTGTGATATTTGGTTACGGATTGCATACCAATGCCCTCTAATGACTGGGCGTCATCACCATATATGCATAATAAAATCTCCTCTTTCACCAAAAATTCTCCAACATTTATCCCCATTCAGTCTATATCTATTTTTTAACCTGACTGCTGTGAGGTACCATTGAAAGAGTATCTTAAAGAAATTTTCTTTTATTGTGCTACACACAGGTTGCTGGTCCTCTCCGGGCTGGCGCTTCCATTTAGGCGACCTAGGTGGTCGCCTAGGGCGCCAGGATTTGAGGGGGTGGCATTTTGCCACCCTCGGTGGCAATTCGGTGGCGGGGGGTCCTTCCGCGCTCCGGGTCTTCAGCAGCAATTCTGCAGCGGGTCCTTCACTTGCTCCGGGACCCGCCGCCGAAGTGCCCAGAAGACCGGGACCGTGGAAGGACCCCCCCACCGCAGAATTGCCGACGACCGGGAGCGCAGAAGGACCCCTGCCTAGGGCACCAAAAACCCTGGCGCAGCTCCTGGGTCCTCTTTTTCAGATCAAACCTCATTTTTTGTTTCCTAATTGACCAGATGCCATCACTTCTATTAAAGTTAATTTTTTTGTATAAAACTGGTTTTCTAGAAAGCTTTCTCAGCTTTCTCATAGTGCCCGACTTGAAAGTACTGGTATCAGGGCAGGGAGAGTGGGCCAGCTAAAATTAGTTTTGGTCTCTAAATAAGTTAGAAAAGCTTCTTTACTGAATAGCTGACTTGCCATGTGTCTCCCATGGCTCTCCCAATCTTTGAAACTCTCTGGTTTGTGATTTGGGTTAAGATCTTGATTATTTGCAATGGGTCGCACTGGTGAGGGAAAAGAACTCATCTTATCTCACACTAATAATTTTGAGTGAGTATTTGTGGAGACCCTTATGCAAGACTCCTCCTAATTCAGCCTGTATCGTATAAGAACACAACATCTAGGAGAGCGAGCAATTAAGTGTTTGCTACAACAATCAGTTGTGGGGCATAAAAAAGGGCTGGAAGTAGACAGGAAGCTGGCATTTGTCCCATTTGCTGAGACAAGAAAAAATGCAGAGCAGAACTTGGTGTCTCAGGCATCACAGCATCAGCAGCTGTCACACACATCAACGACAAAGTCCTATAAAGGACATGCCAATTCATTTTGCAAATTGCACTGCTATTTAGACAAGTAAGAGCTATATTTGATAACCATCACCTAAAAACGTATCTGTGGACATCTGAGATTGCAATAATGTTGCAGTACAAAATCTCTTTAGCTAAAAAGCACATACCCGTGGAGGCTGTCAACACCAATCCATAAGTGGAGACAAAAAAACAGGGAGGATGACCACAGCCTGGATGATTTTCCCAGTCAGGCCTAATTATTAAAATTAAATTGAAAATAATTGTTTTTAAGAGAACAAATCTTTTTGACTCATGTAACTTCCACATATAGCCTATGTGTCCACAGGTGATCACTTCACTGCTGAAGAACAAACTTTTGCTAGAGTCATCAAATTAAAATTAAATGTTGCCAGTTTATTCTGTATAATTGAGCTGCTCTCTGGAATAAAAGAGCTATAACTAGAGAGATCTAGTGTGGCCACTCTCAGATACAGCAGCTTTAGTGTAGAGCCCTGCCATGATCCGTTTAAAATAAGACCTTCTATGGAGAGTTCCCTCCCACAGAGAATCTCCAAAAAAAATCTCACCTCCTTCAAGAGGAAAAAGAGAAGTAAGAGTCTGAAAATGCCTGATAACTTTTCATGCAGCATGGTTCATGTGTATGTTGAGATACGATAGAGTGAAGCAGGAATGAAGAGGACAAAATTAACTGGCGATACTGGATACTATTTCCTCACAGTCAATCTTATGGTTCCAGTTTTAATGCTAATTTTGGATTCATTTTAACCTGTACTGTCTCAGGATACATTGATTAAGTAAAAAGCAAAAATGGGAAGTTCTTAATGTAGGCCACTGTAGGTACAGTCTTTCATATGAGATGCATACCGGCAGCTCTAACCACCTCGCTCATAAAACTTTTAGCCCCGAGTTTAAGGTACAGATCTGGGACATGGGAAACCCCTGGTTCAATCTCCCCTCCAGCGGAGGGGGAAGAGTGATTTGACGAGGAATCAGCCACCTCTCAGGTGAGTACTCTGACCATTGGGCTACAGGATATTCTGACGCTGGGTTCCCGCAATCTC
Organism: Terrapene triunguis; assembly: GCF_002925995.2. Lineage (NCBI taxonomy): Eukaryota > Metazoa > Chordata > Testudines > Emydidae > Terrapene > Terrapene triunguis. The sequence continues at coordinate 9,008,865 of NW_020664481.1, forward strand.
TTTGCTGAAGCTGTTCCACTAGATACATAATTAAAGGGTCATTTGGGACAGAGAGAGAGAGAGAGAGAGAGAGAGAGAACACATGCACAGGCATGAGAATGACTCTACAGCCTGGTGGTGAGAGCACACTCAGGTTGTTGGAGACCCAGGATTGAGTCCCCCTGCTCCAGCGACTCATTATCCACAGTGGAAGAGCTTCAGCAGTCTTCAACAGCTCTGAGGCAGAAGAGGGGGAGAAAGGCATCCAGATGCCAAGAGGGAAGCAGCAGTGTGCATGCCCACTGGCAGAAAGGTAGGTGACTAGTGAATTTTCACTGTGAAAATTCAAGTGCCTAGTGAGTGTAAGCAGAGTTAGGCAGTGGGGGGAGGTCATGCTTGGCAGTGGTGCCAAAACTGGGACTTAGATGCCTAACTCCCTTTATGCATCCAGTCCATTCTGCCTAGAGTACATAAAGTTATCCGTGCAGTTTTAACTGGATAAAGTTTATATTTTCTTTCCTGAACTGTCATGTAATGTTCCTGTGGCCTTATTGGTGACTTCAATCCTTTATCCCTGAGGTGACTGCATTTTAATCTAAGTGAAGTTATTCCTATAGGGCCCTACTCCTGTATTTGTTAACCATGAGTGGAAATTCCACTGACATTAATAGGAGAGTCACAAATGAAAAGAATGAAGAATTTGATCCTATTTGGAAATCACATCATCAGACACTTAAAGATCTTTGAAAATAGCTATTTTTTCCAGATGTCAGTTATTATTAACTCTGAATTTCAAGAAATGTGACACCAAATTAGTTTAGTGTCACATCTGCAAATTTCCTGTGGAAGCCCCATTTTAATACAGTCTTGAGTTTTACAAAGCATCATGTAATATATCTAATGATCAATATTTTTGCTGAGTTAATTAAGAACCACACAGAGGTAATTTTTATTATACATGTCAGGAACAAACAGCTAACGAAGTATTATACTGAACTTACATTTTGAAATTTATACATTTATACATACATACATTGCAAAGAAGCCTGGGGGGTTTAGACACATATTTCTATTATTGGATTTAATGGAAGGTGTGTCTAAGCCCAATTGCTTTGAAAATCTCATTCTATACTGTTAAATTCTGCAGATTCGCTATTTCAGGTATAATCTGAGGAAGAAACATCAGTTTCTATAAAAATATTTTTCATAGCATTAATCATTATTTAAAAGTGTATTAAAAGGAATTAAAAATGTTAACCATTTGCCTATTTTCTTAGTGATCAGACATTTTCTCACTCACTATTGTAGGAAATCAAAATCTGATCCTCTGTGCCTGTATATGTCGTTTTCACAATATGAGCATATCAGACAGACAATTAATTGCATGGAAAGTGAAGAGTACTCTGTTTTAAATGTCTGTGCTAGGAAAATTGCAGATACCAGCCCTACTGAGCATTCCTAAACCTGTTAGTAACAGAGCAGGATATTTCTCTAGGTTTTTTTTCCAGCTCTCCTGCTGTGAATATATTGTGAGCCTGCTGTGGATAAATAACAGAAATGTTGAATCATCACCACACTCTGGATGATTTCCTTTTAACCTAATCAGCCTAAACTGGGTACAGGATTGTCAAAAAGTGGATATTAATATAACTGAAGCATCCTCATGCATATCAGGTCCTGCAGATAAAAGGCTCTGAGGCACATGGTTCTACAGGAAATGAAGCATCATTGATGAACATCAGTTTTTCATTTTAAATATTAAAACAGGCCACAGGACTTTGCCCTTTTAGAGTGGGACTGAAGAGACATTTGAAAGGTTAATTAAATGACTGACATGCATGAGGGACAATAAGCAATTCCTGTAGAGAAAGGTCTACTCATAGAAGGCTCCTGTTTGAAGGGAATGTAAACATTAGGAACAAAGTTTTAGTTGTGTGGGTTTCCCTGGTGCTATCTTTGCTTTATCTTTTCATATATATCTCAGCTTTAGGTTTCTTTATTATTAAGTTTAGCTTCATTTGTTTAGATTTAGGTTTTCTTTATTTCTTGAATTTTATTTTGGATTTGAAATAATGCTGAATAATGAAATAATGAACTGGGGGTGAGAAAAAGTGGGTTCAGGCCCAACAAAATGGCTCCTCCCTCACCCTCACAATGGGGCCTCTAGTTTTCCCTCCTGTGCTACCTGCTGTTGCCTCAGCTTCAGGTATCCCTTTGTCTACATGGCTCCCATTTCCACAGGTCATAAAAGCCATTGCCACAAATGGCATCCTTGGGGGCAACCTGAAAAGACAGACCAAGGACTAAACGAGTCACAGAGATGGAACTCCTGCTCTCATCCTCTGATCAGGGTTGAGGCCCATTTGCAGGACAGTGATGAGGAAGCTTCCATTCCAAATATCCAGGCTGCACATGTTTAGGGCCAGACTGTGAATCCCTTACTCCCAGTGGTAAGCACTTACTCAGAGGAGCAGCCCTCACTGAAGTGAATTCAACTCATTGGAAGCAGGCACGGAGTAAGATGCAATTTGTCATGAGTAAGGGTATAAGAATCTAGTCCTCAGTGGAAAGTCAGTTTCTGCAACAAGAGCTATTAGCTCCCTATCCTTCACAAGTCCCTAATTTACTCCATAGGTATGTAATAATGGGACATGAACCATTCACCTGACTTTACCATCTTTTGGGACAATGGTGGAGTAAGGAAGAATGCTTGGAGCCATGAGCTTAGAGAAGGCCTCTTTGTGTCTAAAAAAGGGGGTGAAATCCTGGTTCCATTGACTTCAATGGGAATTTTGCAATTGACTTCAGTAGGATCAGGATTTCATCCACAGACTAAGTGCCTTGAAGGATCCCCCTCCAGCAATAGGGGAGGAGCAGGTTTGTGGGGCAAACACCTGTGCCCACCAGTATGTGTGTGTGTGCATAGTCAGAAGCCAAAATTAGGTACTCTTGAAATTCAGGATCTTAATATTTTAAATTATATTAAAAACCCCAACAAATGTATAAATATAAATATATATACACATACACATATAAGTTCCCCATCAGATTTGTGCCTGTAGTTCTTTTACACCATTTATTAAAACATCTATCAAATTTTAGAGTAGACAGCCCTCAGCATTTAAACAGCTGCAAATATGCTTTAATTTTTTTGCCTGCTGGTCATGAACATTTTTAACATATGTTCTAGGTACCAGAAACGAATACTGAAAAGTTTCGTGTTCTTCGCCCTACACATTTACTGGGGGAGAACAAAAATCTATACGTTTCCTGCTGGCTTGAATTCCTGCTGTGACACCTTTGAATGCTTAATAATTTCATTAAAGCTTTGCAGAGAAAAAAATATAATAAAAATCTGCCATACAGCTACCAAGACTTTGCACTCTTGCAGCATTGGTCATAGAAGTTTTGTTAACAGCAGATATAAAAAATGCTCAAGGCATTTAAAAGAATATTTTCAAGGAGGAAAAAAGTGGATGAAATGTTGGAGGCAATCATAATTATGTTTTAAAGAGAGATTTTGATTGCTTAACCTGAGTCACCTAGGGCATAATGATTACAAAATTCATAACTCTTCCCATCTTACAGTAAATGGAAACGTCTTAATAATCTAAAAAATATTGCAGTATCTTTCTCTAGTCTGTGTGAATCAATGATATTTATAACCCTGGAGGTATTGAATTTCTTTTGTATCAAAGAACACCAATAATAATGTACTATTCCATTATAAAAGAACATCTCAGAAAAGTGAACATTTTCCAAGACCAAGAGAGTGGAGAAAGTTAAAGCCTAGTATCTATGATCCCAAGAAACAGGAGGGTCTTTTTCAACCAGTTAGAATGATCTAATGTTCTCAGTAGTTTATAGTACAGAATATAAAAATAAGATAAAAAATGTGGACTGGAAGCAAATTAGCAAGACCTGTAACTGAGTTTATTTGACAAATTAGTGGAGAGCTTTACAGTCTAAAACTAAAGATGCATTTGACCCAAGCTAAATAAACAGAATCGCTTAAAAAAAGAATGAACAAAAGCCAACATAGGTTTGCAGTGTGATGTGATGGATAAAAGTAATCCTTTTAGAAATCAAATGGGATTAGGTGGCCCACAGAAAAGGGAAGCAGGGGGCGTCTGGCCTCATAACCTCATAGACTTCCCAGGGTGTGATTCCTCTGCTCATGTAAACATACTCATGGTAGCTCAACGAGAGCTAGCGCAAATATAAATAGCAGTGCAGTCACAGTAGGATGGGCAGCAGCAGTGGAGATAAGGCTGGAGTGTGCCGAGTACAAACCCACCTGGAAACAATCGGCGGTAGCTCAACCAGGCCTCAGTTGCTGCTGCTGCTGCCCATGCTACCTAGAGCCTGGGTTTCAACCTAAGTCCAAATGCCTACACTGGAATTTTAGAGCCCTGCAGCCCAAGCCCACCAACACGGGCCAACTGCGGGTGTTTAATTGAAGTGTAGACCTACCCACTGAGGTTACCTGCACACATGCTTTGTGTAGTCTCTGCCTTGGACCTGCCAGGTGTTCATCCCCACCAACCGCCCATAAGGAGGGCGCATTAACAAACATTCTTACAATAGTTAATTAGGTACAAGGGCAGAGGGACCGTACCCACAGCATGTGATATAATTTTTTATAATTTATTGTTAATATTGTGTATTAATTATACAAAGCATAGCAGAGGAGACTGCACACATACCCCCTGAAGACACAATATCACAATGAGCGTGGTGACCATGATAATGGCATATATGAATGGCATTTTAAATTATCCAGTTTCATTGTTGAATATCTTGTATCTTTACGTACCATGGGTGGGATTTTCAAAAGCATTCAGGATTGGCCTAACTCGGTTCCTAGTCAAGTGAATGGGAGTTTTTCCACTGACTTCAACAGAAGAGAAGTTAGGCCAATGGCTCAGCATTTTTGAGAATTCCACTTTATGTGTATTGTTACAGTTAAATATGTACCTTGCTTCCTGGCCATTAGTGTGAAATTCATCCCTGTGCAGAAGACCATCAAAAGCACAACTTACATCCTGAAAATAAAGACTTAAATTATTATTTGTATTACCAGTGCACCTAGGAACCCTAGTTATGGGCCAGGAAGCTCCTTTGTGCTGGGTCCTGTACAAACACAGACAAAACCAGATGGTCCCTGCCCCAAAGAGCTTACAATCTGCGTATAAGGCAAGAGACTACAGATGACTACAACGTGACAGTTGGGGGAGTACAAGGAAATATTTAGACAATACGGATCAATTAACGTAGTGCAGGGATCGGCAACCTTTGGCACGCGGCTCGCCAGGCCAGTTTGTTTACCTGCCGCGTCGGCAGGTTTGGCCGATCGCGGCTCCCACTGGCCGCAGTTCGCCACTCCAGGCCAATAGGGGCGGCAGGAAGCGGTGGCCAGCACATCCCTTGTCCCGCGCTGCTTCCCGCAACCCCCATTGGCCTGGAGCGGCGAACCGCGGCCAGTGGGAGCCGTGATCGGCCGAACCTGCCAACGCGGCAGGTAAACAAACCGGCCCGGCCCACCAGGGTGCTCACCAAAGGTTGCCGATCCCTGACGTATTGCATAGGCCTTATACTGATCCCTTGCAGAGAGCAAGTTTCAATCTAATTTTTTGGAAGGGGAGTGAAACCTTTTATTTGTTACAGAGGGTGTGTTGCAAAGAGGGATTTTATGATGGGTTTCAGTGGAGTTTTGAGATAGATTACAGGAGTCTTCTGTGAAGGGTAGCTTATTACTTTCGGAGCCTTATAAAGAAGCAATTCCATCAGCATATACTTTGGCACAGCTAAATAGAGGACGATGCTTATATCACTGCTATATAAATAAGTCTAAAAGGTGTATCTGGTGCTTTATAGCTATAAGGAGACAAGGTCCTTGCCACAAAGTGTTTACAGTCTAACATTAAAGAAGCACATGAAGCATAGGGGAAGGAATGTAAGAAAACAAGCAAATGAGAGGTGGAGTAAAGAAGTTATCTTGCTAGTTCCTCTGCAGCATCAGGGAATAAGAACTAAAATAAAATTGTGGGTAAAGCCATTATATGATAGGGGAAGATAAAGCATGGCTCTTCAGAAGACAAACACTTAAATCTATATGCACTAGGTATTCATATTGTCTCTTGTTATACTTTTCTACCCTTGGAAATGACACCTGATTTCTCATCCCTATGTATCAAACTAGGAATGTGCTCTTATGTTTTGAGGCATTAAATAAGATTTACTCCACAGTAACTTCATTCTGACTTACCGAAGGAGGATTTGCCATGCCCAGCGCTTCTGTCATAATGGAAAATCTTCTCCAAGAAATGCAGAGCTTAGTGAAAAAGTTACTATTACAAATGTCTTGATACTTCGTTTTGACAGTCCAGACCATCAAACACAACTAGTCTAGAACTACTTGTAGAAAATAAGGGATTAAAGAGTTAGCACCAGCTAGACATGTGAAGAAAGATGCAGGTGCTCCTCTCAGGCTTGTTACGTGTTTAATATGTCACTTGTAGCTAAGCGTAATAAACAAAAAGAATACTCTACATTCAGGGTTTTGTTCTGCATCATTGCCAACACTATGGGGTACATATTCACCACAAAGTACTTGTGAGTAAAAGGCACCAATCATCTTACATTTAATACTGGCTCTAATCCTCCATACAGTGCACTGCAAATTCAACCCTATCTGGGTGTATCAATTTCAAAATTAGCCTTTTTGATATATAGAGTTAATGTTGGTCTACCATTTCTTGCATCTTGGAGTGGTAAAGGTCAATCCTGAAGAAATGCTCTTCCCTATGCACACTCCATTGTTCAGTTGGCTGGATTCATTATATTTTTGTTTTGTTTTTCCTTCTCCTCACAAGCATTAAATATTGACCAATATCAGAGGCAAGATACTAGAAAAGATGGACAAACAGCTTGATCCTATGTCCCTCATATACAGAGCTTCCTTTCCATAGAACTAATTTTGACAGCCTCGCGCTTTGCATATCATAATAGGATACAATAATGTTTGATTTTATCCAGCTACTTTCATACGAGTGTTATTTTAAAGGGCTTTATATAGCAATGAATGGAGTAGCTAATATGTTCTTAACAATAGCTGGCACAGCCTCAGACACTGGGGTTATCACCTACATTTGACAATTTTCATGGGAATCTTTGACTTTCACCTGAACTGGCTCACAGAAGAATGAAGTCCTACTGAGGAGTGTATTAAAAAGGGAGACTTTATGATACACATTAATGGAGGTCAGAGACAAGGCTACCCTTCTCATTTATGAAGGGAGAGCACTACATTATAACGATGGCATCAGTATGGGGAAACTAATAAAGTCATTCCCATGGTTCAGGCAGAATTAGCACATCTGGCCCCATTAAGTAAAATCTTTTTCTCCTTAAATACACAGCCTGTGGCTGCTTGTACATGTGACTCTGCAGACAGTGTAAGACTACTAACATGCATAGCATCATTTGGAGCAGGTAGCTTTTGTATAAGAATCACAGGCACAGACATTCCACCCAGGGAAGAAAGATTGATTCATGATTCATAGCAGTCCTTGATTAAAAGGACACCGTTCTTCATAGTAAAAAGAAAACTAAAGGTTACATGGCTGTGATCATAGGTTGTAATTCTGGGATTATATTGAGGAATTCACTAAATATACTCTAAGAGGTCATCTTTCCTGTTTAATTCAAACAGGACTAAAGTTGGACCAAGGATGGTCACACTTGGATATCTTATTTTCAATGGCAGCACTGATGCGTGGCCAGAATAGGAAATCCTGGGCTCTGTTCTTATGAGTCTCGCAACCCAACTGAACACTGTAGATTATGCTCAGCATTTCGGACCTCATGTACATGCTCATTCATGAACGAATACCTGTGCTGGCACAGGAGTAAAAATATCTTTCCAAACAACAGCCACTCCCCACATACTCACACAATCAAAAACCTGTTTGCACTAATATTTGGGAAGAGCAAATCCCAGGGAGGATGAACGTGGTAATCTAAAACACATTTGCAAAATTCCTTTTTGGAAAGTTCAACCAGCTATCCTGGGTACAGACCTGTTTATCCTGGACAGCTTACGAGATATAAAAGATACCTTAAACCTTTTCCAAAATTGCATATGTATTGATGTTTGTGGTCCACACTCAAGAATCCATTACCCCAATTCCTTTCCACATTCAGAAATCTAATCTGAAACTATCCAGGTTAGCAATTAGAAGCCTTATATTTAGGAAGAGTCAACCAGCTATCAAAATAGCTTAAAAACCTGTCTTTCACTGTAAGTGTTAAGCATTATAGTAAAAAACAAAACAAAAACAAAACCCCTTCAGTCCAGAATAACACAGCTGGCCATGAATGGCTGAAGACACTTCATAATTAAAAAAAAGGGGGGGGGGGAGTAGTAACTAAAGAGGGGCCTCTTAGGGTTATGTTTACACTACAATAAAAGACCCCGTGCAGGAGGAGAGTCCCTGAGCCCAAATATCTACACTGCAATGTTTAGCCCGCCCCCGCCCCGCTGCCCCTGCTGTCTGAGCTCCATGAGCCTGAGTTAGCAGACCTGGGCTCTGAGACTCAGTTCCGTTGGTTTTTTAATCTCAGTGTAGACATACCCTAGGAGTCCCCTCCTTAATTACTACTCTCCCTTCCCCTCCCCGCCCCTGCTGGGTTTTTTAGATTATGAAGTGTCTTCAGTTGTTTGTGGCCAGCTGTGTCATTCTGGATTGAAGTGCTGGTTTTAGTTATTTATTTAAACTCTAACGCCGAATGCTTACAGTGAAAGGCAAGTTTTTCAGCTATTTTGATAGCGTAGGGTATGTCTACACTACAACGAGAGCTCAGGGCTCAAATTAAGACTCAAGCCTAACTCCCGTCCATCTAAACACAAACTGTGCCAGCCCAGGGCTCTGTTCCTGGATCCCAGGAACCCACGGGGCTGGAAGGTTCCCCCTGGACAGTCAGGGTTGGTGTTACTACTTTTGAAGGGACACTTTAAAGAACAGCCCCTCCTACCCCCCCACCAGGTCCCCACTGCTTCCCCAGGCTCCCTTCCATCCTCCCAAGGCACCGCTGCCTCCCCTCCCATTGTCCCAAACTCCCTCCTGCACACCCCGGGCAGGAGTGGTGGAAGCTCCCTAAAGCGAAGATGCTACCAGCACCCAAATGTGGCCCTGCACCACCCATTTCCCCCGAGGCCCTGCCCCCATACTGTCCCTTCCCCCAAGGATCTGCCCACTATGCCGCCTCTTCCCCTCTAGACCCCGCCCCCCACTTGCTCCTCTATGCCCCCCCCCACGCGTCTCTCACTCTTAAGGTCAGTAAAAAGTGGGAGGACATAGCCTTCCCACTTTCAAAAGTGATGGGGCCACGGCCCCCTGTCTTTCCCTGTTCCGGGCTTCAAACACTTACTGGAGGCTGTGGGTGAGGAAAGGACAGGACTGGCTTCCCCGTGCACCCACTGGCAGAGCTGTGCTGCTGGCCTGGCTTACCTGCTCCAGGGGGCATCTAGTGGGGCTCAGTGGGATCACCAGCTGCAGTGCCTTTCCCAGGCAGGTCCCTTCAGCCACATCCCTGGCAGAAACGGGGGAGGATGAGCTCGGGGAGGGAATCCCAGGGTGGGGAACCAGGGCAGAAACTGCGGGAGGTGGGGGTGTGGAGATGCTTATTGGGCAGGGGCATGCCCCTGTTTGTCCCCCCTTGTGCACACCCCTGCTGGGGACCCAGAGTTCAACAATTCTTAACGTGGGGTTACAAATGAGTGTAGACACCTAAGCCCCAGGTTAACAAACATAGGGCCTGCTAACTCCAGTTCTACTAACTCTGGGCTTACATTGCAGCGTAGATATATCCTTACTGTTTTGACAGAGCGTCGTATCTCTGCCAGTACTTGGAGCTCAGTCATGCCTTGCAAGAGTGTACATGAGATTTCCCTGATGTAGTCTCTCATAAATATACATTTTTTTCTCTAAAGGGACTTAAATTCAGGATGCCAGCATGCAGCTTTCCCCCGCACTTAAAAACAAAACAAAAAAAATCTGCTTCCCCAGCCTTCTTGCTGGGCATTCAACTTTGTGCTCCAGAAGAAAAGCCCTAATGTTGTCTCTAAAACATTCTTGTTAACTTTCAGTGCCTAAAATCAAAGTTCCTCTTGAGGCTCAATGGGGATTTGGAAGCACGTTGTTTTAGATTTGAAGGCATAAAAAATACATTTTTGGAGGCCTACATGAACTCTGAGAACTTGCCTAATAGGGGAATCGAATTCTACATCTCCAAGCTTTAGCTTATTAAATAGGGGGAAACATAAAATGCATGACTGGGATAAAAGAACCACTCTTTTTTGCTGATTAATTCCTACGTTTTTGAAGTCAGTATCTTTGTTCTGAGTAAAATGTGTTTGGTAGCAGCTCAGCCCCAGTGGATGCCAAGCTGCATCAAAAAACTATCAAACACAAGTTGGCAAGACTGTCCAGTTCCGCTCAAGAGGTTACTGACTAAGCTTGCATTAGAGGCAGAATCATAGAAATGGAGAGCTGGAAGGAACCTGAGATGGTCATCTAGTCCACCCCTCCAACATGAGGTAGGACCAAATATACTCCTGACTCCTTCGGATGGTAAATGGCCTAAATTGGGTATTAGATCTTTAACAAGGCTGGATACAAACATCTCACAGTACAGCTCTCTATCCTAACTCAAACTAGTAGATACATCAAGGACTTTAGTTTCTAGCTTTACCCAAACCAATTAGCTCTTGGCAGCATTATTCACTTCAGAGAACAAAATATAATATAACATTTTAAAGTACAGTTTAACTCATAATAAGAGTAGTTCCTCAAAGGTAATTACAAACCGATGTATTCTGAGTCCCAGCATGTTACTATGCTTCTCTTTACTGCTTTCTAGTGTTTACATTTGATTTCCCACAAGAAAAAAAAAAAGCGGTACCAAACCCTAGAGACAGCATCTTATATGACAGCTGTGTCCTCGGCAGATAAGACCCATATATTTTTAAGTGGAAGGGGCAACTTGTGAGACTCATCTAGGTCAGTGTCAGGAAGGGACTCTTATCAAACCCTACGGGTAGCTATACTCCATGGAATATTTTTTCTTTTAAAAAATGAACAACAAATTTTCTGGCCAAGGCTTTGCATATTCTTTGGTCTTGCACAATATGATGTAGAGCAGGGGTGGGCAACCTTTCAGAAGTGGTGTGCCGAGTCTTCATTTATTCACTCTAATTTAAGGTTTCGCGTGCCAGTAATACGTTCTAATGTTTTTAGAAGGTCTCTTTCTATAAGTCTATAATATATAACTAAACTATTGTTGTAGGTAAAGTAAATAAGGTTTTTAAAATGTTTAAGAAGCTTCATTTAAAATTAAATTAAAATGCAGAGTCCCCCGGACTGGTGGCCAGGACCTGGGCAGTGTGACTGCCACTGAAAATCAGGTCGCGTGCCGCCTTCGGCACGCATGCCATAGGTTGCCTACCCCTGATGTAGAGGATGGTATGCAGTGCTCATGAATGGATAACATTCATATTTGTTTATATATTCTCTCCAAGTTTTGGCCTCCAGTATCAGAAGTAACAATTATTAGCCCTACATAAAGCTTGAATATGTTTATCTATGTAGGGAGAATACATGATGTCTGGTAGAATAGTTTTATTGGCATGAGTATGAGGCGACCACGCTGCTCAAAAGTGGCAAAGCCCATTTATGCCTAATATCCGAATGAGTTAGGGTAAAACCTTTATACCACACTATCAATATTCTCTGTTTTCCGGTTTTGCAGGAAAAGAGTACATATTTTTGGCTGATTTTTAAAAATCTGATTTGTTTAAAGATACTCAGGGGCATCAAACATTAGAATAAGTCCTTGCAAGTGCAAGAGATGAGGTAAAAGGTGCATGATAAATGGAATTTACCACATAGCTATCACAACTGTAGATGTAATATGTATGGGCCATCTCAATGAAGCTTGCTGACCAAGTACACTTTTCAGTGGTGTGTCAGAGTGCAGCCAATGAAGTAAAGTCTGCATGAGTCTGCACACACCGTGAAAGAAAACCACAGGCAGAAGTCAGATTTGCATCTGCAAATTAAAAAAGGGGGCGGCGGGGGGGAGAGATTTGGTCTTGGCCCTTTCAACAATCTACCTCCTTAAAGAATACTGTTTTTTTTAATTATTTTATTTTATTTTTGTAAGGGGCTGAGACTAAGATTGGGATCCTGTCAGCCTTGCTGTATTCCTTTAAAGCTATTTTGTTAATTTTTTCTGTGATATTTCAGTTGTTCTTTCAACCCTACCACTGAGTGGCAAAGAAATGTATGCATGTATAAGTTAAATACGGAAAACATCAAATCAAATTGATTTTAAATGCAATGGTAGTAATATACATATACAGACATGGGCGGCACGTGAACCGCCCATTCGGGGAGGCTAGTCCCCAGCCCCACCCCTTCTGCTCCCCGCCAGAGCCCTGCATCGTGGCCACCCCATGTGTGGCCCCAGCCAGCGGCCCCAGCCTTGGAGCACCAAGCAGGCGGGCGGCGTGGCCCCAGTCCCAAAGCACCGGGTGGGTGGGTGGCGTGGGCTGTGCCAGCCCCAGCCCGGGCCACACCCACGGCAAGGGGGAGGAAGAGCTGCAGAGCGGGAAGCAGGAGGGTGCCTGGGGGCGGAGTGTGGGCAGGGCAATGCCTGGTTGTTTGGGGAGGCTCAGCCTTCCCTGGCCTTTGATACCCACCGCCCATGTATATAGAGGATATATAGCAGGGATCAGCAACCTTTGGCACGCGGCTCACCAGGGTAAGCACCCTGGCGGGCCAGGCCGGTTTGTTTACCTGCCGCATCTGCAGGTTCGGCCCATCGCGGCTCCCACTAGCCGCAGTTCGCCGCTCTAGGCCAATGGGGGCGGCGGGAAGTGGTGGCCAGCACATCCCTCGTCCCTTGCCGCTTCCCGCAGTCCCCATTGGCCTGGAGCGGCGAACTGCGGCCAGTGGGAGCCGCGATGGGCCGAACCTGCAGACGCAGCAGGTAAACAAACCGGCCCGGCCCGCCAGGGTGCTTACCCTGGTGGGCCGCATGCCAAAGGTTGCCGATCCCTGATGTATATACATCTACCAGGTACTCTATATCAGTGATACTCAGACCTCAGTAGTTCAGGAGCCAAATTAGCTATCAACATTACCCGAAAGAGCCATAGTAGTGTGAATTCACTGTTTCATCTGCTATTTTTTAATATCTCATAGCAAAATGACTGATCAAGTATTCTACAATTGGTTAATAACATAGTAAAAGCATCCTGATTGGTTAATAATTAAATCACACAGTATTTTAATATCATGTGCCGCTAAGCGCCACAGGAGACACATTAAAGAGGCACTTGCAGCTCCCGAGCCTCAGTTTGAGTATCACTGCTCTTTATGCATCTAGATACGTCATATACAATAGCTATAACTAGGCAATGATATATAGTTCCAAGGTGTGTGTGTGTGTGTGCAACAAATATGCACTAAAAAGGTGACAGACAGTGACCCTTCCTTGCTTTAATGTTTTTTCAGGCCAATGCTCATATTTTAAATCTGATACCTTCTAATGATACAAGTGGCTAGGATAATCCATTTAGGACATTCTGGGTTTTTTGTTTGTTTTAAGTCAGCTTTAAAGTTGAATTTCTTACATGCGACAACCCATTCAGCTTTCTACAGAAAATAAAATCAAGTTTCCAGCTGACCACACAGGCACAGCTAATATTAAGGGAAAAGGTGAATCCTATATGACATGTACTTTTTTCTTAGGGTTGCTGTGAAGCCCGAGGGAGTCAGAAGGACAGACCAAAATCCTTAATAAACCTGTAAACTGAAAAAAGCAATATCTGCCCCTGGAGAGAGAGGGTCTAATCAGACTGACACATCCTAACCAGTGTTTATGTATATTTCCAAAACCACTGTTCTCTGAATTTCTAAGTAAATTTCAATTTTCTTCACTTAATCAGTTTAGTATTCTGTTCTTGTCCAACTGTCTTGTCAAAAAACATTACCATAGTCTAAAAACTTTAAGTTCATAGGAGCAGTGGGGGAAGCTGAAAGAGCATCTATTAGAAAGGACACTTATTATCTTCATTTTAAAACAGATTCTACTTTTATGACTGAGGGTACAGAGCTCTGCGCCCTCAAAATTTACCCCACCTCTCAAGGCTTGGGAGAGGAAAGCATGCTGAATAATTCCTCCCTTATCAATTACTAGTGAAGTGTAAAGTAAATCTGCTGCCGTTCAATAAAATCCTTCCACGAAATCACAAGTCTCTTAGTTACTGTTTCTGTCTCAGTAGCGTTGAGTATTCCAGGTCATTGCACAGGTTAAGTGAACAACCTCACAAATGCAGAAATAACACAAACCGTGATTGTTCCAATTTCCTCACAGCCGCACGTTAAAGAAGAGCGTAATCAAACCTGCCCTCTCCCTATGCTGACCTGCCCCTCCTTTTTATTTACTTTTCAGCATTGTATTGCCTCTTTTATACAACCAACTCCCCCACAACCATACATCCCCTAGTCAAACTGTTTTCTTACAAGCATTTCCATACTTCTCTAGCAATTATTTCAGAAGACCCCTTATCTCAGAGCTTGTCGAGGTTTACTCTTTTCAGGGGAACGAAAGTCACTTTTCATTTTTGGTAGAAGATATTCTAAAGAAGCTTTCTCCGACGACTGATTTGTCAAGTTCTGACACTCGATATGTTATTTTTTTACACTAATGTAGTTCATTAACCCTGCATAACTGCCAATTAAGAGATTCTCTCTTTGAGAAGCAACATCGTCTCTCTGAAACCCATTTAATTACCGAAAAATGAATAGCTTAAATATAACACCCTCCTCTCCTGTTAGTTCAGCTGTGGTGAATTTTACATACTCTTACTATTTTTGGCCTCTGGTTGCAATGAAAAGTAAGGTTGGAAAAAATACCCTACTTTTTCAAAAGATATTTTTTTTCTGTAATGTGACTCTGAATGAGCTAAATCCTGACGGACTTACTCACATGGGGACTGTGCCCTTCCAGATCTACAAGCAGAGGGGGACTCTCTGTGCCTTTCTATCTATCTGAGGTACTTCCTTGGCCCCCATTATCACGGTTCTGAGCACCTCACAATCTAATGCAGTTATCCTCACAACACCCTTCTAAGGTAGTGAAGTGTTATCCCCATTTTACAAATAGAGAACTGAGGCACCGAGAGATTAAGGGTATGTCTACACCGCAGCTGAGACTAACTCCCAGCTCAGATAGACACATATTGGGTCATATTCTCATCTGATATAAACTGGCATTGTTCCATTGCTCCTCTGTATCTTTTGGCCTGGTCCACACTAACCCCCCACTTCGGACTAAGGTACGCAAATTCAGCTACGTTAATAACGTAGCTGAATTCGAAGTACCTTAGTCCGAACTTACCGCGGGTCCAGACGCGGCAGGCAGGCTCCCCCGTCGATGCCGCGTACTCCTCTCGCCGAGCTGGAGTACCGGCGTCGACGGCAAGCACTTCCGGGATCGATCCGGGATCGATTTATCGCGTCTAGACAAGATGCGATAACTCGATCCCAGAAGATCCATTGCCTGCCGCCGAACTAGGAAGTAAGTGTAGACGTACCCAAAGGCTTCTCTTTCTGTTGAAAACCCTATCAGCAGTAAGCCATGGCATTCATATACCTCTATAGAAAGAGAAAGGACAAGCATTTAATTGTTATCAAGAGCTGAGTGGAGAAATTAAAACTCGTATTTGGTGTCCTGAACTCTGGGATGAGCTGTACAAAGTTCAGTCGTTATCAAAATGCATTCTCTAAAGGAAGGAAAGAGAATTTAATTTAAATGTATTTATTCATAGGCATTGCCACTCATTACCGTATTCTCTCATTGTATGAGAAGATACAAGGGAGGCATGGTATAAACTGTTCAGCAATTTAATAAACAATATAAAATGGATTTTTCCCCTTTGCTTAAGGAACAAAAATTACACTTCCCATCATTCCTCTGGCTGCTTATTTCCATTACATACTTCCCAATATTTTGCATCTCACCAATATGCTCACCTTCCTCTGAGACTCCCCTTCCTTGCTGTTCCATCAGTCAGGGGCTAGGGGACACTCAAAGTGATGTCTGGTCAGCATGGTCTCACTTAGAGATAAAGCAAATGAGCTGCTCAACCATGTTTAGTATGCATCCTATCAGACAGTCCGAAGATAGTCCCTGAACTCCGGTTTCCTACAGAGCAATGCAACACAGAAATCACCAGGTGGCTCTATTATGTAGCAGTCATTAGTGAAGAACCCCAGCCACACAAGGCCTGGCTTTCATGTTTTGTAACCTTGCTTGATTACTTGAATAAAAGATGCCCTACTCTCCCTGGAGACTGCTCACTGTGACTTATACCCTGGTGGGGACAATAGAAATTAATTGAAGACATTGTTAACCTCTGAAGGATGTGAGAAAGCCCAGCTGAGGACATACAGAGAAGCAGATGACAGTGAAGACTAATTGTTTAGAGAAAGATTCCCTGAGTTTATTTGAAAACGGACTCTCATTTCAGGAAATTCATATACATCTTTATTGTCTTCAAGATACTCAGGTTCATATGAGGACCAGATTCTGACTTGAACGGAGTTCACACTGGAGTAACTGAGATCAGAACAGACCCTAAACACATGTTTAAGATGAGCCCCATCTCAAAAAGACTGCACCTGTACAAAGACTACCTTGCCAATTAGTAATCTACTGATGAACTGAGGTAGTGTGTCCTAGTGGCTAGAGCAGCAGACTGGAACTCAAAAGACCTGGGTTTTAGCCCTTTAGAGCATTAGACGTCAATGCTTTGTGCCTCAGTTTCTCCGTCAATAAAATGAAGATACAACAATAGTGACCTCCTTTGTAACGTGCTTTCAGCTTCACAGATGAAAAGTGCTATATAAAAATCTAAGTATCACTACTATTATTAAAGCGGTTTTATTTTTAATTTTACTCTGTTAATTAGGTTTTAAATGTTTCGCTCAATGCTACTGCAGAAGACAGGAGTTCTCATTCTGAAATGTCAGTCATGTAACTGTCCAAAGCTGCCCAGGAGATTCTCGCCTGCATTTAAAAAAATATTTCTCTCAACCCTCACCCTCAGCCACATAAAGGGCCAAATTTTCAAACAAATAGACTATTTTGTGGAGCCAACCTGTGTCTGCAATATCTGCAGTCACAACTGAATTGCAGGCACATATCTGAATATATGTGGGTCTAACTACCTAACTGTGAATGCAAATCAGGTAGCTAGAATCAAAAGTAATCAGATTTGCATTCAAAGATTGTTTTGGGGTTGCAGAAACACAGGCATAAATTTTGCAGGTACAAAATTACCTCAGCCTTAGGACATGATCATAAACAGAGTTACACACATGCTTAACTTTATGCACTGCGAGTACTTCCACTGAGATCATGGCACTAGTGCAGTGAGTAAAGTTAAACATGTGCATAAATCTTTGCCGGATTGGGGTCTGTGACATTGATATTATTGTTCTAGGACAGAGGTGGGCAAACTACGGCCCGCAGGCCACATCCAGCCCGTGGGACCGTCCTGCCTGGCCCCTGAGCTCCTGGCCCGGGAGGCTAGCCCCTGGTCCCTCCCCCGCTTTTTCCCTCCCCCGCAGCCTTAGCTCGTTCGCTCCGCCCCCGGCGCCATGCTCTGGGCGGTGGGGCTGTGAGCTCCTGGGGCAGCGCAGCTGCAAAGCCCAGCCTCACCTGGTGCTCTGCGCCGCCAGCCACTGGTGCTCCAGGCAGCGCGGTAAGGGGGCAGGGGGGGCTGGATAGAGGGCAGGGGAGTTCAGGGTGGTGGTCAGGGAGCGGAGGTGTGGATAGGGGTTGGGGTGGTCGTGGGGGGGGGACAGAGGGTTGAATGGAGGCAGGGGTCCCGGTGGGGCAGTAAGGAAGGAGGGGGGGGGTTGGATGGGGTAGCGGGGGGCAGTCAGTGGCAGGGGTCCGGGGGCAGTCAGGGGACAGGAAGTGGGGGTGTGTGGATGGGGCAGGGGTCCCGGGAGGGCCATCAGGGAACAGGGGTTTGGATGGAGCAGGAGTCCCGGGGAGGCAGATAGGAGGTGGAGGCTGGGCCACGACCCCCTCCCCTCCATAACCAGCCCTCCATACAATTTACGAAACCCGATGCGGCCCTCAGGCCAGAAAGTTTGCCCGCCCCTGTTCTAGGGGAAAAGTACCTTACAGTTACTGCCTTCTGACAGAGTGAAGAACGCACAATTGCATAGCATCTTATACTAGGAAGGGGACATGCTTGTAACTCAAGGAGTTCTCTCATGGGGAGAGTGTATGTATACTTACATATAAAAACTTTTTAAAGACCACCATAATATTCAAGGATAAACTATTGTTGGGTATTTTTAAAATATATTGCACCCCAACGAATTGGCATGTACTAACAAGGTAAGCCAATTTCCCACCAATCAGTAGGCATTGTTATTTAATGCAAAAGCCACTATATTTATTCTAAATATAAAAGAATCCTCTAAGGACCAGAGACTAAATTCTTTTGCCTTCAGTCAAAGATCTACCTTAGTTCCTAGTGAGTTTGTGCACATCACAAAGCCACCACACAGTTCAGGATGATGACAGTCTAAGAAGAAGTTTCCGGCAATGGAATACCAGGAAGACTGTAAATCTAAAGAGAGGTGCTTTGGCATGCTACATGGGCAAAATTATGACTGTAGCCAGACTGATTAGTCTAATACTATACATATACACTTAACAAAATGCATCCAATATTTAACAAGAAAAACATCATGTAGTTACGATTCCCACCTTTATGTTAAGAGATGATTACCAGAGCTAAAAATGAAAAAATAATGGTTCCACTGAAAGCTAGCAAACCAGTTGAGTTACTCTGGATTTACACCGATATAACTGAGATCAGAATCTGACCCTAGATTTATAAATATAAATAACTAATTTTCTCTGATATTAAAGTGACATATAAATTGCTTAGTGTATTATAATATCTTCAATTTGATTTTTAGCTGAGCGGACTATACTTTTCAATTTCCTTTTGGCATTAAGTGGTTTATTATAAATTGACATGGTTAGTTCTCAGAAAATTTCATTTTCGCATTTTGATTTGCTTTTTTAATAAAATCTTTTTTACAGAGATGTCTTCATGTGACATATTAGAAAAGTTTCATTTTAAAATAATTTTTAAATGAAAGATCAAGAGCTTTATTTTCAGAGTCCAGGCTCCACTTGGGCATATGCAATTTTATAAATGTACACATGCATGTGTATTCGCTTCCACGTGGAGATAACAGAATTAGCACACAATAAATGCAAGTGTTAATGCAACAAAGTGCAGGCAGAAGTGTGCATGTGAGCAAAACAAAACAACCGATAGTAAACTTTAAATAAATAGTTTAACATCTATGCAACGTTGAATTTGTTTGCACCATGACATTTGTGCAGGGATTAAACAATTAAAAGTTCACATTAGCAATTTTTATTATGTGTATGCACGTGTTTTGCTCCTGAAATTTGTGTGTGAAAGAATGCGTGTCCAATGGATAGATGTCTGTCAATGGATAGAGGACATTCTCATCCTCCTGAACCTCTCTGCAGTGTCTGACACTGTTGATCACGAGATACTGCTGTCTTGGCTGAGAGAGATGGCAGAAGTCCAGAGTAATGTACTAAAATGGTCTGAGTCCTTCCAGGAGTGACGCACCCAAAGAGTAGTGATAGGAAACGGCATCTCCAGCACTAAACCCCTCATCTGTGGAGTTTAGGGTGGCCAGATACCCTGTTTTCGACCAGAAAGTCCAGTCAAAGAGAGGACCTGACAGTATCTGGTCAGATCTGCTGACCAGACACCAAAAGTCTGGTTACTGTGGACAGGGGAAGCGGGGGGGAGTGCTGGGTCATAACCCGCATCAGCCCCTACTCGGCTGGGACCGCCTCTTACCTGCTTCAGGCAGCTGCAGCTTCCAGCCCCGGCTCCACAGGCGAGTCTAGATTGCAAGAATAAAATATCGGGACAAATTGGGGGAGGGGGAAGGCATGGGCGGTGGGTGGACCCCTCCCTTCGGGGAGGCTAGTCCCACGGCCCCTGCCACACGAGGCCTCACCGCCAGAGGAATCCCGGGCCGGCCCCAGCCAGCCGGTCGGTTGGAGCAGCCCCAGCCGTGGGTTGGAAGCGCATGGCCCCGGCTCCAGTCCCCGCTACAAGGAGGGGGCTCAGGGCTGGGGAGGGGGTTCGGGATGCTGGTTCCAGGAGGGAGTTTGGGTGTGGGAGGGGCTCAGGGCTGGGGGTTGGGGTGTGGGTGCAGTCTCCAGGAGGGACTTTGGGTGCAGGAGTGGACTCAGGGCTGGGGCAGGGGGGTTGGGGCATGGGAGAAGGTGCAGGGTGTGAGGCTCTGGCAGGGAGCTTGGATGCAGGAGGGGCTCAGGGTTGGGGGTGCGGGCTCCAGGAGGGACTTTGGGTGCAGGAGGGGGCTCAGGGCTGGGGCGGGACATGGGAGGGGGTGTGGACTCCATGCAGGGCCTACCTTGGGTGGCTCCCCGGAAGCCTGGGTCCTAGGCGGAGGCATGGTCAGGCGGCTCCGTACGCTGCCTCCGCCCACAGGCACTTCCCTCCGCATTTCGTGGCAGGGGCAGCGCGTCAGGACGTAGGACAAATATCATGACAGTCCCGATTTTATCGGGGTGTCTGGTCACCCATGGTGAGTCCCTCCCAAGCTTGGGGGGGAGGGGGACGGGACAGCAAGTGATGGGAGGAGGACGGAAGAGGAGCAAACAGGGGGCAGGCCTCAGGGGGAAGAGGCAGGGCCGGGGCGGGGAAGCAGAGGTTTCGGCACTTCTGCTGGAGTGTCCGGTTTTTAAATATTACAAAGTTGTCAACCCTAGGGAGTTCCACAACCAAGGCCTGGGCCCAGGATACCGAAAAGAACATTTAAAGCCCTAGGACAAAGACTGTGGTCAACAACGTCGCACCTCTGGCATAATGGAACGCTCAACAATAGAGTAAAGCTCATCTGTGCAGGAGACAGCACCTTCTCTGGGGTTAGTCCAAGACTGTGAAATTAACTCCCCCAGGAACAAAGAACTATGACAAACCTCACAGCTTTCTGCTCCAAGGGCAAAGGACATTTCTTTGCCTTTGCCTTACGTAATATCATCACATAGCACCAGGTATATTTAACAACCCTCCCCACCTCAAACTACCAAAACAAGGCACTCCACATGCTTCTCTCTCTGAGGAGAGGAGAGAACAAATGAGACAGATGTGCAGTCACCCCTTGCTTACTGCACTGTAGGAAAGTGCTCCAATACTACAGAGATAAGCGCAGTATAAAAACCTATAGAATAGAATAGTATAGAAAATATTCTAACTCTGCCCTTAGAGAATTACTCATTTTAGCCCCCTAAGTGGCTGTCAAAATCAACTCCTAAACAAAAAGCTTACCCCTTTCAAATGCTCAGGAAGAAAAGCAGTGTTTTCTTAATTTTACTGTGCAATTCCTCAGGTTTCCTTCTCACGTTGTGCAACAGGAATAAGGCTCCTACCACTGGAGTGTACACGTAATAAATTACTTTTGCAGCTTAGAAAACACCTGCGTTTCATTTTGTCATTTAATCATCATCAAAAGCTGTTTGTAGCCTCATATACTCCTCCACTATGAACAATATCCCTTAAATATTCGTATTTTCATGCAAGGATACAAAAAGAGCCCAGAAGCTGCTTTAAAAAGTGACACTAAGGATCAACATGAGTAGACACCGTGCAAGAATTTATAGTAACCACTAGCTCATTCATCAATCCTAACTCCATCATCTCAGGCACCGCTCCAATTAATGTGCCTTGATTATCTGTGCCGAATAAGGGCTAGAACTAATCGCACGGCTCCGATTGTTGGTTTTTGTTTAACAACCTCTGCTGCTCCTTTATTTCAGACACTCAGCTAAATCTTCTTAGACGTTAGCTACATTCCAGACCAGTTTTGAGGTTCATACTCATTCTAATCTGTGCTCATCCACCATCCACTGTTAGGGATCTTATCATCATGCCCTACATTTGCACACAATTCATGCTTTATTGTAGTTGGTCCCAAAGTGTGGAAATGGCTTCTCTTTGAAATACATCTCAGAGTCTCTCTCTCTCTCTCTCTTTTACAGAAGTGCCTTTAGAATGACCACCATTGGTCCAATGCTTATTAATTTCCTCGGTTATGCTTTTGGGTATTTTGCATGTTCAGGGTGTGTAAATGTATGCAAATATCTGATGCGCAAACACACTGAAATACTTGCACATGCAAAGTAAATGTGCTCCATTGCATGGAAGCCTGTGGGAGAGCAGCCATCTGGGCCAACACAATGGGGACTGAACTGGGACCTGCAAAGCTAAAACATACAAACTGTTACATCTTGAGCTGAATCTCTCTAGGTGCTGTGTAACAGATTAATATTCTCTATGGACTGGGCACAGAGGGGTACCTGTAATGTACACTGACCAGAGGGTTGCACCTATGATTCAGCCATTTTGAATATATGACTTTAAGGAGGGTCATTTCCAGTTGTTGTTGAAAGTAGGATTTTCAAAACTGCTTGGTGATAGTGTAACTTTGCACCACTGAAATCAATGGGATTTCACCATTAACTTCAACGGGAATAGAATTAGGCCAACGCCAAACAATTTTGAAAATCCCACCATTTAGTCATTTTGATTATGTTGTACAGTGTCCTGAACACCATGGCAGGAAGTGTGGGATAGGGAACAACCTCACAGAAGGTTTTCAAAAGGGGCTGGAGAGCCATCTGTCTTGGATGGTGTAGACACAACAAATCCTGCATCTTGGCAGGGAGTTACACTAGATGACCCTTGCGGTCCCTTCTCACCCTATGATTCTAAATCAATTACATACCCTATGCTTACAATGGGGCTTGGCTTTGCTCCCAGGACAGAACATCACAGTGTAATAAGCACAATAAATTGCTTCAAAAAATTGTTCTTTAGAGAAAAAAAAGTGGTTTACTGTGTTATAGAGAAAGCTAGAAATTAGGGTACACCAAATATGATTAACATTTGTCAGAGACATTAAAAACAAAACCTAGGCTGAGCAATTTAAAATCAAACAACTAATAGGAGGGACAGTGCAATCTTTATTTAAAGAGTTGTTCATGCTGTGCATGTTCTGTTAATGTAATGGGGAAAAATAAGGGAAGCAGAAAATGGTCCTTGTCAAAGAACTTGGAAAATGGGAGCGTTCTATAACATGATTATTAAGAGTTTTAATTATTTCATCTCCTCTCAGTCTGATGGCAGCCACCTATAGCAATCTAAAGTGACTTCTGTTAAATCCGTCCTTTCCCCTGCATTGTCCTCGTGTCTGCTCCTGAGTGTGAAGCCTCCTGAGGAGCTTACTAATTTTGCAGCAGATGCTAGCCAGGCTAGCATTAGGCTGAACTCATTGTTACACTGTATTAAGCTTGGCATATTATTCTGTGGAAGCAGCAGAAGTTGACTCAACACTGCAGCATAGCAGAGGAGCAGGCTGCGTAGACCCCTAACTTTGTACGGTTTTCCTAATAGTAGGGCTAGCTGGAAAACAACAGTTTTGTTTTACAAATCAGAGACTTGAACTTCTGTCTCCCATGACCCAATCCAAAGCCCAAAGCATCAGGTTTTTGGCTATTCTGGGGTGGTAAATCGCTCTCTCTTCTCCCCACACTCCATTTTCAGATAATTTTTATCACTCATACCACTGAAATAGTCTTATACAAGCTACCCCCATACTGCAATTTTCTTATTAAAGCTTTTTGATCCTAGAGTTCACGCTCTAACAGGGACATTCTCCCAGAATAAATGTAATAATGTAGAAATGAAAATATTTTGTTGGCACTGAAAATTATGGTGCATTCTATTAACAAAGGGGTGAGGTGGGGGGGAGCTTTAAAACATTATCTTTGATTAAATCAAATCAATTGTTTTGTCCCTTTTAAAATACTAACAGAATTTCCAGGGAACATAATAGATGTTTGTATCCAGGCAAACTATGCAAGTATAAATGTACATACAATAACTTTATACACACTATAGGAGATTAGAAAGGAAAAAAGGCGTGTATGATGAATCAGATCTGGACAGTAACCACAAGTAACTCCATGCTGCCTTTGTGTTTAGTTCTTTTGAATTGTTATTTTGTGTGTTCTGCTCATAAAACATAGTCACGGAAAATATATACCACATTTCTGCTGTGGAAGAGCACATCATTGCTTACTGAAACCTCTTAGGGAAACAATAAAAAAAAAACTATTTAAATTATGCAGCAGAAAGATAAAATGTGTTGGATTGGAGTCAGCCACAGCAATTTATGGGTTTGGAAGACTTAAAAGTAAACTTTTGTTTAGTCTGTGGCTTAACAGCAATGAGTTAAATGCACACATAGCCAAAAATAATCCTAACAAAAATTTCCCCAAAGCAATCCATTTTAAGAACCGTTACTTTAACTTATGCCACAAAACTCATTCATTTACCCAGGGGACTCAGCCATGTTGGCATCGACAGAGAATGCCAATGCCACTTAAACAGCTTTGACAGCAAAATCATGGTTCCCTGGAAAGCGTTCAAGAATACACAGAAAAAAGTAAAAAGAAAGAAAAAATCAAGTTAATTCAGAGTTATCATTTTTCAGAGGAGGAGAGGCAGAAATTTAAAGAAGTGGGTGAAGGGGGGAGTAGGATTGGCCTGGAGTCTCCTGGAACTGGCTTCAATCTCCCAGTGACTATTAAAAGCAATCTGGGAGACTTTAATAGGACATTTAAAGAAACTGACATTATGACATGTTGGAAAAAAAGATCTCCCGAAATAGCTTCAGTCAGAGTTGGCAACCCTAGGAAGGAGGCAAAGGCCAATATTAGGAAAGCAGTTGTGTGTATCATGGAATAAGATACATTTCTCGTTCTTTTTCAATTGTAGAAATGATACAATCTCCCCCATAGATAACCAGTCTTTAGACACTAAACAGCACTAGGCCTCAGTTCATCAAAGTACTTAAGCATGTGCTTAAATCCATCCCCACTGAGCAAAGCATTTAATATTTGGGTAAGTTCCATTAGAGTCAATGGGACTTAAGAACATGCTTCAGCACTTTGCTGAATAGGAATGGTTTGCCACATTAGGGCTTTGAGAAGCAGGATAATGAAGTCTGCTTGTCATCTTTCATTTCTGACATTCTCCCTCGGTATGTGCCTTGTCTGGAAGGTGCTGATCACTTCCTGAGATGTGCCAATAGTTCTTGGTTCCCATGAAAATCAATGGGAGATGAAGGTGCCCAGTGCCCTGCAAGGGTCATGTGTTGTCTGGTTGTCTGCACCAAAGTGCATCAGAATAGGATTTTCAGGATTCCTTTATTGTTTCAGCCATATCGCCATGCCTTATAAGTTGTAACCTATTATCTCTCTTGTCCCAGGATGCCAATGAAAATGAGATGCTCAGTCTCAGAGGGAAGAAAATAAAGGAGAAGCACATGTGTTTACATCTAAAGCCCCTTGTATCAGGCACAATAGGCACAAAAGGCCATTTCAGGGCACTCGTACAGTCTTGGTGCCACTGTGAATGAGAGTAATTGATGGGGAAATGCTAAAGCCCAACAAAAAGGGAAGGATGTTGATTTTATACCCAGTGCAGTTAGCACAAATTCAAGACTAGGGGAGGTCTGTTATTTCATTACCACTTAACACTATGGTATCTCTCTCTCAATGGGAAAAATACTTTTGTAAAAAAAGAAAGAGCAATTCAATACATCATGGAATATTTTGAAGGCTGTAAAATAACCTTGTTCTCCTGAGTTGATATAGTGGAATTAGATAGGCAGGACTCGGGGTGTGTCAGAAAGGTTTTCAGGAGATGATAAAATAAATAAATAAAATCATCCACCTGAACTGCCGAGAGATACCACAGCCGCTCTTTGCTATAAATCAAATGAATTTGAGTCTTCCGATATTTTTATTTTAATAACTTTGCCAGCAGGGTCTTCTTTTGAAATTAATATATCTGCTCTAGTCGTTTCAGTTTTCCTTGTAAAATAATGACAGCTAATAGGAAAGCACTGTCATGTATTCTGACTAAAGGTAATGTATATGACAGCTGTGTGATCATTAGAAGAAAGGTATTTCCAAAAGACAAAAAGAATAATTAAAATGAGCCTGCAGACCTAGCCTTGGATTTAAATGTTTAAATGTTTTAATTTGAAAGAACAATGGCTGCTTGATGCAACTTCACAACCAGTACTGACAGCCTGCCATTTATTAATCACTGTTAAATAACAGTAGTGCGGGTTTCAACACTAAAGAGTAGATTATGTCTGAGGATCTTTAAAATAGCAGTGAAGTTTCAAAGCTGGTGTATCAAATGAATGGAGTTTTCAAGGGAACCTTTTGAAATATTGACTCTAGAGATGAAGCATCTTTGGAAATGCAACTGATATTACAAGTGTGGCAAGTACGTATCATATTTTTTTGTTTAATTCTCTTGTCTGAAGTGTGGCCTTTCATGTGTCTCAGAGTAATTAGCTGACCTAGGCGTGTCTCTGAAAATAACCAGTGGACCACAATGACGAATGCCTCCTCATCAGTTGACCTGATTAACCAGTCAAAGTAAATTTTCAGCTATTTAATAAATTTCCCAGTCAGCAATCACAGTGTAATTCCTCTTTCTCCCAAAAGCAGTATGTATAGTTATTTAAGGGAACACCGATGAATCAGTTGGTACATTATAACTATAAATTTCTGGCAGAACGAAGACAGCAAGGCATACAGTTAGATTATCACTGTGTACTCAGTACTCAGGGTTTAAGCCAATGTCTGATTTTTAGGGGTTAGAATGACACCTGCATGGGGAACGGATTGTGTGAGGGTTCTGGACCATTCCTCTGAAGCATTCGGACTGGAAATTGGACTAGAGGGATCATGGGTCTGGCAATGCTGACATACCTTGTCTCAGTGCATTTCGAAAATGTTGCTTATTGGCTATTCTCTTCGGAATAAAATCACGTCTAAGTGTGTTCAGGTGGTTTTGAATAAAAATTGGAGGGTTGAGGGACAAAATGCAGAAAGAGTCCTTCCATTTTAGGACCCAATCCAGAATCCTTCCTCTTCTGAATAGTTTCATAGGAGTCAATAGGCCCAATGAGCAAAAATGGTCTCTAATTCTAAAAACTGAGGCACCAGTTTGAAGTCCACTTTTGAAAATCAGAGCCAGCCTGACAATTCAGGTGATTATGACCTATAATGGATGTCAAAGGACCAATTTTTTAGCTGTGAGTGCCCAACTGAGGAATCATACATGTAACTACCCAACTCACATGTGCAAGGGCAGGTCTTCAGTGTGCACAAGACATAAAACGACACATCCAGGAGCTTACTTTACATCTGCTGGAATGTTGGCTCTAAATATCTACATATGATTTCAACCATAATTCTAGATCATAGGAGAGGTCTGAGCTTGGAAAGTACTGAATTGACTCTCTTCTTAATTGTGTAGCATTTATCAATAGAAAACATGTATCTGTTTTGCTGCCAATATCTTCACTGTGATGTTTTCATAGGAAAACTTGTGCCAAAATATATATATATATATATTCTCAGGCAGAAGTGAAGGGATTAAATGAGTCCATTCCACTTACTTTATGGCATGTAAACTATTCTTCATCATCTGGCGAGCAGTGGCAGAGAACTTGGCTCTAGAGCTGGGCAAAAAAAAAATTTGACAGAAAGTTTCTTCATTGAAAAATTTGGCTTAATTTAACAAATATTTTTGATGAAAGTATTAAAAACCAAAATAACTTCTGTTCTTTATGCAAATCTGAGACTTTTCTCTAAGAATAATGGTTGTGTTGTTTCAATCTCAGTTTTTTAGAGGGTGGGGGCAGAAATAACTTATCAAACAGCTCCGCCGGACAAGACAGAGGAAACAAGATCCCGGACCCAAGACAACAGAGCAGATAAGGATGACACTACATACAGCAGCCATTCCTCTAAAGGCCTCTTCCCTTACTCCAGTATAAATCACCATCCTTATATTTAAGCTACTAGCTCCAAAGCCACAAAGAGATGTGCACCTATTTCAGAGGAGAGGAAGATGATGTTATTTCTATCTGACTGGCCTGTCACAGGCTGGCTAACCCCTTAAGGCAAGTTGGGTCCAGCATTGTCTGTGACCTAGCCACCTCAGTGATAATCAAGGTATGTCTACACAGTGAATGGCAGCGAGTCTCAAACTGAGTCTCTCCTGGGCCGAAAGACTCAGGCTTGTGAGGCTGGGGCTACTGCGCTAAAAAGAGCTCTGTAGACATTGCAGCTCAAGCTCTCAAGCCCGCACCCCCTCCCTAAGCTTCTGAGCCTGAGCCACAAAGTCTACACACTATTCTTTGCACGGTAGCCTGAGCACCACAAGCATGAGTCTGTCAACCCAGGCTCTGAGACTCGGTGCCACAGGCTGCTGATCCCATGTAGACGTATCCTTAGTGACCCCAGCTGAAGGTTAGGGAGGTTTAATTACAATAACTAACCCCAGCTCTGGGGAGGGAATCAGGAAGGGCTATATTAAACAAAGTTAAGAACTCAGAAGAATGGTGAGGGTCCGGAGCAGCAGGGGAGAACTGCTGGGGACAGGCAGAACCAGCTGGAGAGTTGACTGAGCTCCTGAGACAAGTACAGACGCTCCCTGGGTGACGCAAGACCCGACGTATGCAAATTCGACCTTACGCAAAAAGTTCCATAAGGCAGAAATAAAATTTTCGAGTTGCAGAAAATATAGTGTAGCATACGGGAACACAAAGTACTGTAGTGCGGTGTGCGGAGGAATACAGCAGTAGCATCTTCTACAAGGGAAGGCTTTGAGCTCTCACAGCCTCTCAGTCTTGTGTTATTTCAGTGATACTGTATTTCTGTTATTTCACCCTATTATTTCATTCAAATCATGCCTGTCTCCTCCTTTCCTTTCTCATCTACAATTTAAGCCCATTGTCATCCACCACCAAAATGCAGCCTTCAGTTGCCAGGATAACAATAGGATTAAGGTAAATGCAATATTTTTGTTGTAATTGTTTTTTTTTTTTTATGCTTGCACAATATACGTTTCCAACTTATGTAAAATTCGGGTTACGCAAGCCTTTCCGGAACAGAACGATTGTGTAAGTCGGGGAGCGTCTGTAGTGTGGTAAGTCTTCAAGGAGCAGCCTGACAGTTTAGAGACTACAATCCCAGGAAGAGAGTCTTGGGAAACTCCAGCGAAAAGAGCTGGGGGAGTAGTGGGGAGACTGAGGTTTTATATTTGGCTGTGGACAACTGACCGCAGGAAGAAGGAATGGTATCTGCCTGGTGGGAGCCATGGAAAGACTGTTTGTCCAGTGGGAGGCTGGGAAGAGAAAGATGGGTTGAAAGGGCAAAGCATCCAAATTACAGAAGACCAGGGCCTGGTCCACACTACCCCCCCACTTCGGACTAAGGTACGCAAAATTATTAACGTAGCTGAATTCGAAGTACCTT
Source organism: Terrapene triunguis (assembly GCF_002925995.2). Taxonomy (NCBI): domain Eukaryota; kingdom Metazoa; phylum Chordata; order Testudines; family Emydidae; genus Terrapene; species Terrapene triunguis. Next base: position 9,038,433 of record NW_020664481.1, read on the forward strand.
AGTCCGAACTTACTGCGGGTCCAGACGCGGCAGGAAGGCTCCCCCGTCGATGCCGCGTACTCCGCTCGCCGAGCTGGAGTACCGGCGTCGACGGCGAGCACTTCCGGGATCGATCCGGGGCACTTCCGGGATCAATCCGGGATCGATTTATCGCGTCTTAACCAGACACGATAAATCGATCCCAGAACATCGATTGCCTGCCTCCGGATCCTACGGTAAGTGTAGACGTACCCCAAGAGACACAGGCCATCACAGGGCTGAGGAAGTGGTCAAAAGGTGGCACAAGAGGTGAAGTTCCTTCTAACACCACAACTTGAAACCAGGGGCACTATGGAAGTAAGAGCAATCGCTTACACGCCACCTCTTGTATGTGTAGACAGCTCTTGGCAAGGACTTACCCTGTGCAGGACTTTCCTATGGGATGTCTGGTCCTTCCATATACTATCACCACTAAAAAGTCAGGAAAAAGGGAATCAATAAGGCTGAAGATAGAAATGTTAATTTCATTTCAACAGCCATGTGTGTCATTATAAGAATTGTGGCTCCAGCTCCAAGCATTTTGGGGTTTTTCCCTTTGCATCACTTCACAACAGAAGAGCGTAACAGAGATTTTTAATATAGCTGACGCCTATGAATGCACATTCACAAGGTCAAGTATTCAAAGAATGAGATTGATCTTCATGTCAGAAAGGCAATGCATCACTCCTGTCAAACAGAATGAAGTGTTCCAACATTATTTAATTGGCTTTAACCGCTAGTTCAAAACAATTTTGAGGTATTTTCTCCCCATTTTAGATTTTATGATTTTACAAACATTGTGTTAACATTCCGGTAATTTTTTTACACAAACACATTCTGATTTAGTAGATTTATGGGTCACTGAAATAAATCCATCATAACAAAGTAAGGAGGAAAAAAATTAATTGTAAATTTGTAAATTAATTTTTCATGAGCTTTGATTTTGACTTCAATAGATGTTTTAATTTTTGAAGCGTCTCTCAATCATTTATTTCTTTTCCCCTCAACGCATACACATCATTTTTCAAAGAACAAAAAGACAAGAAACTTTTTTTTCTTACTAAACTGAGAGTCTTCTATGCTGGAACACACAATAGTCAATTAAAAAAGCAACAAATTCACTTTTAATTAACTAGTAAGTGCACTAGTATTTCTAAAGCCCTGTTGGAAAAACACTAGACAGTAATAGCTTATTATTCATTTTTTAATTTGAGCTTTGTAAATTGTAAATAGTCTATAGTTCCCATGAAATCATTTCTTCATGTAACCAACGTGTGTAATGCAACTAAAATAAGAGCAGCTGAATAGCTAATTTATCTGACCTGTAACGAACCTGCAGTTTTCTGTCATATATGTTCAAAAGTAGATAACTATTCTTTCTTGTGAGGTCATCTGTCTTTCTACAAAAAATAGGGAGAACGCGGACACCAAGGTCTATCCTATCTAGGTTCAAATGTCGGGCTCTTCATTTTACAGATGGGGAAGATAAAGGTAAAATCTGGCCCCGTTGACTTCAATGGGTCCAGAATAGTCACTCTAAGTGCCAAATTAATTCCTGGTGTAACAATGATTAAGTCAATGGTTTTACATCAGGCATGAGCATGGCCATGAATGCTTTGCCCAAAGGTTTGTTTCAAAAGCCAGATTATAGCTCAGGAACTCCTGCCTCCCCTATTTCCCCCATGAAAAATTATTTAAACCACACTGCTTTTAGACTCATCTCATGTGATTCTTAGAAGGTAATAACTGACAAAGTCATTGAAATCACATACGGTATGAGCCTAAATGTTTTTCCATGAAAATCAATAGGAGTTCTGCCACAGAGTGTAATAAGAGCACAAGTAGGACTGAAAGGTAGTCTATAGCCAGTGAGCCAAATACAGCCCAGATGTGTCAAGGGTTGCCAGGCATCCAGTTTTTGACCAGAATGCCCGGCTGAAAAGGGACCCTGGTGGCTACAGTCAGCACCATTGACCGGGCCATTAAAAGTCCGGTCGGCAGCTCAGCTGGGCTAAGGCAGGCTCCCTGCCTGCTGTGGCTCTGCACAGCTCCCAGAAGTGGCCGGTACGTCCGTCTCCTAGCCGCAGAGGCGGCCACTGGGGCCCCGTGCACTGCCCCCGTCCCGAGCGCCGGCTCTGTAGCTCCCATTGGCCGGGAACCACAGCCAATGGGAGCTGCAGGGGTGGTGCTTGCAGGCACGGGCAGCACGCTGAGGCCCCTGGCCCTTCCGCCTTGGAGCCAGTTATGTCGGCCGCTTCCAGGAGCCGCCTGAGGTAAGCGTCGCCCAGAGCCTGCACCCTGACCCCCTCCCACACCCAAACTTGCTCCCACAGCCAACCCCCTGCCCCACGTCAGAACCCCCTTCTTCACCCCAAACCCCTCATCCCCAGCTCCACCCCAGAGCCCTCAGCCCCCAGCCAGAGCCCGCACCCCCTCCTGCACCCCAACCACCTGCCCAAGCCCAGAGTCCCCTCCAGCTCCCCAAACCCTTCATCCCAGGCCCCACCCCAGAGCCCGCACTCCCAGATGGAGCCCTCACCCCCTCCTGCACCCCAACACCCTGCCTCAGCCTGGTGAAAGTAAGGATGGGAGAGAGCGAGCGACGGGCGGGGGGAGATGGAGTAGCAGGGGTCGGGGCCTCAGAGAAGGGGCCGGGAAAAGGGTGTTCAGTTTTGTGCGATTAGAAAGTTGGCATCCCTAGGTGTGTCTCCAGGAATGTGAAACTCCACTGAATTCCACCTAGAGCTGAGTTTGGCCTAGACTGTAATATCTGTGTGTATGTGTGCACACACGCATGTGACTAGAGAAAGATATACCTAATAAAGGATTAGTTAATCAGTTAATGCCTGTAAAGTACTTTGATATGTAAAGCACTGTGGGCAACACACACAGAATGCTAAATTCTGCATTCAGAGCGCCCACTCAGGTCAATGGGAACCTGTTCATAACAACTAAGGTCTCTTTAGCCCACAGGGTGAACACACACAGAGAATGTATAAAAGCAAAGCTACAGTGCCAAAGATATATGTAAATAGGTCTTTAAGCACATTGAGATACATTAAGTAATGAAAGGTTTCAGAGTGGTAGCCGTGTTAGTCTGTATCAGCAAAAACAACGAGGAACCCTTGTGGCACCTTAGAGACTAACAAATTTATTTGGGCATAAGCTTTCATGGGCTAGAACCCACTTCATCAGATGCATGAAGTGAAAAATACAGGAGCAGGTATAAATACATGAAAGGCTGCTTTACCAAATGTGAGGTCAGTCTAACGAGATAAATCAATTAACAGCAGGATACCAAGGGAGGAAAAATAACTTTTGAAGTGGTAAGCGAGTGGCCCATTACGGACAAGGATTCCTCGTTGTTTTTATTAAGTAATGAAAGACATATACAACCCCTCCCGACAATTCTGTTTTTTATTCTTCTCTTACAAATGCAAATAAAATCAAAAGATCAGTTTACTCTAACATTCCCACCATGTGGCTTTCAATAGCACTCACTGCATACTGAGGCTTCCTTCACAAAATCTCCTTTACTCTCTCACAAGATCTGTGGACAGGCATTTGAGTTAAATATTGATATTACTTTAGCAGCCTGACTGCCCCCACAATGCTGACAAATAAAATACAGGATAAAATCCTAGGCCCAATACAAGTCAATACCAAAATTTCCATTGACTACAACAAGGCCACAATTTAAAAGATATGTTTCCAATATCTTATTTTATTCCTCTGACTTTCCAAATTTATCTGACCTACTCCCAGCCAAGTATGTGGCTTAATTTACAGCATAGGACAATTCCCTCCATAAAGCATATTTTCAGGATGTGTAATTTTAAATATAAATACCAGGTTCTACAATGAAGTTTCCACAGGAAATGATATACAGTAATACAAGGCAGCATTGATAGCAAGCTATTACCATAAGCATGCCATTTTGCAACTTTGCAAATGCCCAATAAAAGTCTTCCAGAGAGTACTTCACAAATAAAATATTTTCTTTTACAATAAAGTGTGTCCTATTGGTTTATTATGTAATTTCAAGAAGAATAAAACCTAACCTATAAAACTAAAGTTTCACAGAAAGTCTGACTAGCATCTTTAAAGAAAACACTACACAAATATCATGAGATTTCCATAATATCTAATGGGAGTTCTTTGCAGAAGACATCCACTTGTGTTCATACCACCATAAAAAGAAATAAAAGACAAAATGGAACCACCATCTTCAAAGGAATCATACTTCTAATGTGAGGCATAATTTAAGGTAAGTTTTATCCATTAAGGAAATGCAACATGCTAAAATGCATTTAATAAAGTATTAGAGATTAGGATCTAAAACCTAAAAATAGATGTCTGGGGAAACTATATTCAATAGCATGAATTTGATTTTCCACTAAAAATAGAAGTTGTTCAATATTATAGTTAGCCAGGAATATAAATGAAGTTTGAATATCCATGGAACAATGTCCATGCTGTTCTTCTGGACATTAATTTCTATTTAAGTATATTATCATCCACTGGTACTGTTCGGTCAAGATAGGAATGCAAAGAAATTGCCAACATTTGAGAAGAGAAAATAAATCTTTTCTTGTTCTTGTTATTTGATCAAAGCCAAGTTTATAATGGTAGAAAACTCCAAAAAAAATATCCCTTATAGCATGGAAAGACGTGATCCGTATTGCTGGTTTTGAGATTTATAATGTGATTACAATTGCTCTGATGATAAGAGAAGTAGAACCTGTTAATCTTGTTTAGCAAATCAGTGTGAAATTGCAAAGGATTTGTGTACCAAAAAAAGTAAAACACCCCAGAGCTTTTCTATATATTCTCACTTTGCTGCAGACAGACTGAGTAGATAATATGCTACTATTGTATCGTCAAGTGAAAACTCGGATGAAAAAGGGACATGCCTCTGGACCAAAGTTTTTATGTAGATAAGTTATAAAGGCCAGCTGCAGCACCACTTTACATATAAAATGCCCAATTATGACTTTGGTGGGAGGAATTTAGCTGTCACCACAGAGATTCAAGATGGCTAATGCATGACTTCTGGCTCTGTTGATAATGTAGAACTTAGTGTGCATTCCCACATTTGCTGCTTGATTACTGATTTTAACAAGACATCAGATCTACATACGGTACTTCCTGATTACCTGCCCTCTGATTTCTGAGGTCTTTTTGGACACAATAATTTATGGCCAATGCAGGATGGGAGAGAAGTCTTCAGAACCCTAAACTACCTACACCCAGTGGGGAACTGATAGTTTCAAGACATACTATTCGCAGATTGTGACAATTTGCTGCCAGTTGTGCCTTTCCTCAGACAGTAAGTACCCTGCTATGTAATGGTGGATGCTCGGGGGAGGCCCGACACTGTTGAGATTCCTGCTGATGTCCTTTGGAAACCGTGCTGCCTCCGCTCCAGGCTGTAGAGCCAAGGATTGACTTCTTTGCTTCCCAGCTGGTAAAAGTGAATGCTTCTTATCAAGCCTAATAATGAAAAACTGCAAGTAAAGAGTAAATCAGTCAGCAGCATTGCTCGAGAGCTAAGCTTAAGAATGCAAAAGCACATTATCTTGTATTGGCTGAAGCAATAGTTTTGCTCCTTTACCTAAATAAATAAATAAATAAATATTTGGAAAATGGTGCCAAGAGCAGAAACCTTTGAGTCTTTGAGATAAAGTAGAAGCTGACTCTTTCGGAACCTCCAGACAGCACAGAGCAATTAATTTAAAAACAACACTAGAAGCCTGATTGCTCTATAAAGATTCACAAAGTTTACAGGATGCCTTCTTTGCAAATAAAATTCTGAGTGCATATCCCACACCAGCAGGGTAAAGCACTATTGAGAGAGAGGGGCTTTGTGCAGTTCTTTGATAGGGATGGAGATAGACATAAACAAGGAAAAAAAGATAGGTCTGTAACTCAGGTTCATGTGGTCTCCAGCCTGGGAAGGACACACACAAGAAGGGAAGAGATAGGACTTGGGTGTAAATTTTCAAACGTGCTTGAGTGACGTAAGTTCCTAAGTCCCATTTTCAAAAGTGACTTCGGCTTTTGATGAGATTCAGACTCTTAAGTGCCTAACTCACTTTTGAAAATGGGACTTAAGCACTTTTGAAAATTTCTCCCTTGGTCAAGAAAGAATTTTGATGTATTGGATTCAATGTTTCTGTAATTCTCATGGGTAAAAGATACAATTGATAACTTAAATTCCTAACAATGGTATTAATTGCATAGTTAATAATAACATTCTCAATTCAAAGATGAAATTCATAGGGCTCTTGGGTGAGTTATGCAATGAAAAAATTGTTTATGGTGAATATTCAAGATTCACCTTTGGTTTTTGCATGTATTCATAACTATAAAACCTATTCACTAGAATAAAGTATTCTTAGAAGAAGAACAAAACTGAATCAAGTTTATTTGAAAGATACAAATGAATACTCATGGCATTTATTATTATTTTCAGTATTCACCTATGTCTCTTATGAGGTGGTAAAAATTATTTTGGATTGCAAAGTGACCCTCCCAGCCCAACCATTCTCACCATACACACAACTGAATTGCAGGTGTAAAAACGCAGACAAATTTTGTGGGTTCAACTTGGGCTTCTTTGAAAATTTGGTTCTAAATGGCCCAGGAAAAATACAAACTAACACTTAGAGCCGATGGGCCAAATCCTGATCACAGATACTCTAGTGTAAAACAGGGGTAACTCCACTGCTAATTCCAGATTTACACCAAAATAACTTCAGCGAAGCCATATTTACACTGCAGTAATTGAGTTCAGAAGTTGATCTAATTAGCTCTCCTAAGCCCTGATTGGCCAATGACCTTCATGCAGGTGCCCCTTGCAGTCTACTTAATTTTAAGTGTATCTGTAGATTCCCAGTGTAAGTTGGAAATTTGTTATGTCTCTCAGTACGCCACGTGTGTTCCATCCAAGGATGTGGCAACGTGGGTCTTCTGGGGCCAGTGCTGACACATTCCCATCACTTTCTCTCCTTGCTCTTCCTCTCTAGCAGCCAGGTGCTTCCTAGTACTGCCTGATATATTTTTTCCATGCTTCTGATAACTTCTTGGGTGCCTTGGCTCTCCTATGATACCGGGTATGTACCTACATTAACACTTTGCTTTCTGGATAAGGGCTTATCCCATGGGATTGCACAGGTGTAACAGAGAAAAAAAAATGACCCTAAATATTTTGGATACATATACTTTAAATTCTAAAAAAACACTTGCACTTCCAATTATGGAAGTTTCAATTACAAAATATTTGCAACAACTCTCCGTTGCATGAGTATCCTTATTGTAACCAGACGGTTCTGTGGTTAATTATGCATATTAATTATGCATTTTTGGACATAATGGTGCATTTAAGGGAGAAATATAGTTCAGATAACAATCCTGGTTAATCAGAAGCAAAACAATTTTGGACAGTGAACAGCAGATTAGGATATACAGAAATTTCCACAGCTCAGATATTTTCTAAGTACCTTCATTTTTTTAAACATATGGTTCATGATTCCAACAATTAGATTTGTAGATACAGAACATTATAAACAGTGGTCTTTTTTAATAAAAATGAAATGCTCAGTGGAAGGAGGATTCTATCTTAACTGTTTTCTCATCCGTTACCAACTGTTACCTCATCCGTTACCAAAATTCCTTAGTTTACTCTCTCTGTGTTACATGAAATGCTCGTCAGCCATTCATTCTCTTTGTGTATGAAAAGTAGCCTGTATCTTTAAGCCTCAGTATTCAGATTCAGTGCATTAATTACTATGGAGAGATGATACTCAAATACATCATGTGCTTACTCTAGAATGGACAGTTCTTGTCAATAACGTATTCAAGCAGCTTAAAACTTCAATAGCCTGGTTCTTATATACTGTAAGTGGTGCCGAATGTTCAGTTTTATTTCTCTGTTTCCCTGCCAGAAGCAAATAAAGAACACACTTTTAGCTAAATGAGAACTGAAGTGCATTGGAAGAGTGCTATAAATTATATGCAGGCCACCAAATAAAATTCAATTTTCAGGTAATGTGAAGGTGTAATGCGTCTGGAGAAGCTGTTTTGCATATCACACAAGACAGCAGGCAATAAGGAATGGGGAATGACTAAAAACTGATCTGTCACATGCAACTCTTTGATTGTTTCCCCTCCTTTACCTACTCTAATCGCACTGTTGCAGTGTTGATTCAGAACACGGCGGCCCATGAAAAATGTCACCGTTCTGTCGATGTTGCGGATCCGCTGGCAATTTCAGCAAGCACTGGATGCACATAAAGGGTGATAAGGCACTACATCCTGCCATGCTCAGCAGGTTTTCCATTTCCTCCTGCAATTACACATCAAACTGTTTTAGCTTCACAAGCTTCGGCACTATGAATGGCCTCAAGGCAGAAGTCTGCTTCGCACACTGATGAGCCTATCTTCAAAGCAGAGTGCAAACTCAGGTTTTGGGGAGGGATTTAAAAAAAAACAAATCAACCCATACAAACACCCTTTTTCCAGAGCTTTTAAGAGTTTACATAGAGATTAATCCTATCATTTTCTCCAGGTACTCCAATTAACAGGCAGTTTTATATCAACCTTAACTGGAGTTGCCTCTAAGAGGAGACTAAAGTCATGCATGAGCTAAGACTGAGCCACTATTTGCTTTGGAATTCTGTTTATAGTATTACATCTTTACATACCCCCAGTTTTTTAAAATGAGTTTACTTGAAATTCTAGACTGACCAGGAAAATCGGCTGAAGAGACTGGTTTTCAGGTATACCAAAGCCTCACAGTCCCAATACTACCAATGTTGGATCTCTCTCAGGCTGCTCCATTGCAAACAGAATTCTTTCAATACATCTCAGGCCGTTCCCTGCCTCCTGCATTTCATTTATAAGTGTTCTAGTAGGATGCTGCCCTTAATCTAGGCACAAGAAGAGAGTAAAACCAATGTATCATGAGGGAGTGGCTCTGGCAAACCTCCCATCAGTTGTGGAAGGAGAAGAGAATTTGCAGCCACTTCTTTCCTTTCCCCACCAAATGAGAGAGAAAATGTCTCCAACATAGGGGCCTCAGGAGGTATGCAGATGGCACAAAAGAGATTACACTAGGTGACACATGCACAACACTGTACTTCGATTTCATAGCCTGCTCACACAGAATGCTAACGTTTTGCTATTATAAAAGCAGTTCTCTCCTGCTTTGTAGGCTAAGGTCTTTACAACTTTCAAAATGCATGGAGCATCTGAATTCCCATCATGCAGGCTGAAGGCTGGGTTTGATGTGGACATGGAAACAAGACACAGATACAATAATATGCACAAATGCAGAGGCCCATAACTTTATGTAACAACTAATACTGAACCCACTGGTAAGCTACCTAAAACTACCATATATACCTGATCATAAGCCGGTTCGTTTATAAGCCGCCCCCCGCCCCCCAAGATGGATAAGTAAAAATGGAAAAATTTTATGACCCGTTCATAAGCCGACCCTATAATTCAGGGGTCAGCAAACTTTGGCTCCCGGGCCATCAGGATAAGCCACTGGCGGACCGAGATGGTTTGTTTATCTCGAGCATTCACAGGCGCGGAGGTAAACCTAAGTAAACAAAGTGTCCCGGTGCGCCAGCTGCTTACTCTGACGGGCCGGGACAGCAATTGGTGGGGAAATTTTTTTGAGGGGAGAATTTTTTGGTCAGGGGAGTAACCCCTGTGACCACCCCCCACATGACCCCACCCCTAGCCCGGGACCCCAAACTCTCCCCATCCCATCCCTTCCCACCTTATCTGGGGAGGGCCAGAGGAGGATGTCTCTAGCCTGGCTGGAGCTGCTCCGGCAGGCTGGGCGGCGCGGACGCAGCATGTTCCAGTGGGTTGAGCCGGGCAGCGCGGCCACAGCCTGATCTGGCAGGTCAGACCGGGCGGTGCAGCCGCAGCATGTTCCAGTGGGTTGAGCCGGGCAGCGCGGTCACAGCCTACTCTGGGGGGCGGGGCCAAGCAGCACGTCTGCAGCTGCTTCAGAGGCTTCGGAGGCTGGGGAGAGAGCAGCGTGGCCAGAAGCGGAGAGACTCTGGCCCCGCCTCTTCCCTTCTGGCTGTGCTGGCTGTGCTGCCTCTCCTTGCCCCCTCTGTTGGGGGGAGGGGCTGTGTCCCACCTCTCCCTCTCTATACCCGTTCATAAACCGACCCCCTTCTCTGGTGCTTCCCTTTTTTACTAAAAAAATCTGGCTTATGAACAAGTATATACGGTACTTAGCCAAGTTGTTCCCGGGTGGATCTCTATGGGCACCAATGTCTCCAGTGCACTATAAAGCAAGGCTTAGTGTGAAGTCTATGCCCCCTCTTCACCATCAGACCGGGCAAGAGACCCTAACTGGTGGCCAGAATGCTGACCCACTCCCCTCCTCAAAATGCTGGAGGTAAGAGAGATGAGAGAAGAGGAGCCCCAAGCAGTGCCAGAGATAGGGGGCAAGGCATACTCCCCCATACCATGCCATGTGACTGCTCAGGACCAGTGCCCTATCTCTGGGTTTTAGGGCCCAACTGACCCTCCCTAGCCTATACTGGAAACCACCAAAGCTGTGACAATTGCAACTTAATACACACAAGCACACGCCCCAGACCTCCTAGATACCAAACGGAAGGTGAAAAACCCCACACAGCCGTTCGCCAAATGTGCCATATGGGAAAATCCCTTCCAGAGCCCCAAAGAACTGATCAGCCAAACCATGGGCACCACAGGAGATCCAGCTACTAGCTCAAGTGTAGGAAAGGTGGGGCTGAGAGAAGGTGCCTGAAATGACTACCTGGCCGGCATGCTGTGCGATACACACGCCTCCCCCACCCCTCCACTTCCTCTGCTTCCACTAGAGGGAGCCAATCACCCAGCCCTGAATGTCCTCCAGCACCTCATCTCTCAATGGCAGCAGCAGCTGACAATACAAGCCCCAGAGCCTGAGCCCACATGCAGCATGTGACTCCCTCTTCTCTTTCCCCTCCCCAACCACGCAGCACAAAGGAATGGGGGAGAATGAAGCAGCCGACCCCGCTTGCTGGAAGTGAACGGGGCGGGGGAAATGGGGACACACAGAACACGGCTTCAGCCGCTCCATGCATAGATCTCCCTCCCGCACTAGACTGGGACTTCTCTGCTCCCAGCCAACCCTGACTGGTGGGGTGAGAATTTTCAAAGCCTAAGGGAATTAGGCACCCAATGAAATCAGGTGCCTTTGAAAATCAGCAAGATGGGTCCCCCCTCTTCACGATCTGTAAATATTCAATGGGGGGAGGTAAACACTAGCTTTCTTGAACCTACTTATGTGTTCTTCTCACATTTGCTGCCACCACGGCTAACTTGGACATCTTGGGCTCTACAGCTTTCATCCCACGACAGGATGCTTTTGAAAAAAACCCTCTTGAATCTACTCCTAACTCTTCAGCGGATTTTTTGTTTTTAAATCTGGCATTGCTCCTTGCTCTAATTTGAACAGAATTTACCACACACTGTTCATAATGAAATGATTATTTCCTTCTTTCTTGGCACCTTCTCTAGGTGGCATTGTTACATTTGCTGTAACTCTCAAGTGTCACTCCAGAGTTAAATCCCATCTTTGATAAAGAGTTCTTCAACTTCCAGAAAAACAACTGAATGTCAAAGCATGTTCTTTCCAATGCAACGTGGTCCCGGTCCTCCCAACATGAGCCGAAAAGTGCATAATGGGGAAAATGAGCACCACGCTAGGCCAGAAAGCAGGTGCACATCACGAATGCCATTACATGGTGTGCAACCATCAAAGGGAAGAATCCCATGGAATGCAACGTGCCCAAATCAGCTGCACCTCTGAATTAATATATTTTCTTTAAATAGCACCAAAGTGTGCTCAGTGCTGTACATATGTAACAGCCACCAGCTTGATTAACCAGGGTTCCTCCAGAGCTAAAAGCATACGTCTCTGCCGCTGGAACTAAAGAGCCAGGCTCTCTCTAGCTAAGAGCAGTAACAGGCTTGCATTCTCTGTGGACTCGTTACAGAAGGGGACAGGTAGCATATGCTGACTAGTAGGTTACACATATACAGAGGAAGACGTGGTCCCTGCCCCAAAGAGATATGCAGCCCAACAAGGAGAAAAGAGAAGAAGGCTGGGGGGGAACATAAAAGCAAGCATATGCAGAGTAAGCCAAGATGTACTGGCTTTTTGCAGCAGGACAATACAGACACATTAAGTAAGAGAGCGTTATTCTGTGGTTCTCACATGTGCAGTAAATGAAATTCAAAGCGATGCAGTACACCTGGGACATAGCCGGGCAGGAGCTGGAGCCGGAGCTTGTCATCGGGCTGCTGAACACTAACACTCCACATTTCTCAAGTATTCTATAAGAAGTGACCCTATGCCACAAGCCTGTTGACAGCGCTTCTTGGGCTAGGTTGTAATTTTACAATCTACCCTAAATGGAGGGCAGCACATAGCTTCCCCACCCTAGAAGCAGACCGGAGAACAATCTCAGACACAGAGGGTTTGTCTGCATTGCAATAAAACACCCACGGTTGGCTCGTGTCAGCTGACTTTGGTTTTGGGGGCTTGGGCTATAAAATTGCAGTGTAGACATCTGGGCTCGGGCTGGAGCCCGGGCTCTGGAACCCTTGGGCACACTGCAGCTTTATGGCCCCTCAGCCCGAGCCCTGCAAGCCCAAGTGAGGTGACATGGGCCAGCCGTGGGTGTTTTATTGCAATGTAGACATACCACGAGAGTCCCCATTCCTTCCCTGCTTGGGAGAATAAATTACTTCAACACTTTTGGTGGAGAAGTTTATTCCTTCCTGTGCAACCAACCTGCTATTCTGGCTGGTGAGTAGGAGGGACAAAGCCAGGGTTCCACCTATTTTTTAACTCCTTCCACTTGCTTGCAGGGGGAAATAATGGGAAAGCAATTTCATCTCATCTCTCCCCACAACACATACACAAACAGCAAGAGTTGCATGCAATCTGAGCAGGAGGGAAGCAGGAAACCTTAGAAGCCAAGGAACGGCTGTGACAATCTAGCCCCAAGTGAATAAGCAGTCTGCAATTAGCCAATTTAAGAAGAGCAATAAGAGATATAAAATAAACTTAAGGATAAGACTAAAATGAGACTAATGCTGGGAATAAAACCATTTGAGGGAATAAAAATATTACAGGCAGTAAGATACATACCATGAGAGAGAGAGAGAAATCTCCTATGACAAACACAGCTGACAAACAAATACAGATACTGTGACAAATATTTCCATCAAGTTAAATACCATAAGAAAACTGTCAAATACAGAGAGCATCAAACACACTTGTATTACCAACCTGCAGACATAAAGGGCACGTATCGTAGAGAAAGAAAAAAAAAAGTAGGGGAGGAAGAGGAAACAGAGATCCCTAATGGAAACCCAAATCTTGGTCAGATTTAGATTAGCAGTAGCAGAAACAAGTTCAGCAGTGACAAAGAGACTTTAGCAGCAGCAGTAAAAAAAAGTAATACGAAGAACATAGGTGGGCAAAAGCAGATTGTCTAACGAGGGAGAGGAAAATAGCTGCTCAGCATGAAGCCCTCTTGCACGTGGCTGCCAAGCCAGAAAAAGTCAGAAATCATCTTGTGAAATGTTCGTTATAAAATCCCCTTGCAAAAGTTTGCATGGTATTGTGGAGTCTGCTAATCAGTGGTGACATGCTATCAATGAATTAAACCAATTCAGAACCCTGTCTTCTTGGGTTTGATCCTGCATAGTGGCACAGCACTGCAGAGGAGACTTAAATCATAATCCACAGGCATCAGCGCTCACAGGTATGTTGAAGGGAAGCCTCTGGCCAGCTGATTAAAGAGGAACCGTGCTGAGCTCTGAAATTGTCCTAACAAATAATATCATGAAACACTGCTGCAATGTGGTTGGAACTGAAGTGGGCATGACTCAATTTATAATCTATCACCTCTAAACAATTCCTCTTCTGCTGCAGGATGGTTCATAATGAGTTGCGTTGAGATATTGCAACAATAAAGATTCTACTATACGAATTTCTACTGTAAGTGGTTTTAATTGTGGATACTGGTTGAGTTAATATCAATCAGCTGGAAAACCAGAACTGTTCTTTCGCCTTTAGAACCTAAGAAAAGCCAAAAACTCAGAAAAGCCTTTTTGAAGACTATGAAATTGCCAGCAGATCGAGGGGCGTAATCATTCCCCTCTATTCGACATTGGTGAGGCCTCATCTGGAGTACTGTGTCCAGTTTTGGGCCCCACACTACAAGAAGGATGTGGAAAAATTGGAAAAAGTCCAGCGGAGAGGAACAAAAATGATTAGGGGGCTGGAGCACATGACTTATGAGGAGAGGCTGAGGCAACTGGGATTGTTTAGTCTGCAGAAGAGAAGAGTGAGGGGGGATTTGATAGCTGCTTTCAACTACCTGAAAGGGGGTTCCAAAGAGGATGGATCTAGACTGTTCTCAGTGGTAGCAGATGACAGAACAAGGAGTAATGGTCTCAAGCTGCAGTGGGGGAGGTTTAGGTTGGATATTAGGAAAAACTTTTTCACTGGGAGGGTGGTGAAGCACTGGAATGGGTTACCTAGTGAGGTGGTGGAATCTCCTTCCTTAGAGATTTTTAAGGTCAGGCTTGACAAAGCCCTGGCTGGGATGATTTAGTTGGGGATTGGTCCTGCTTTGAGCAGGGGGTTGGACTAGATGACCTCCTGAGTTCCCTTCCAACCTTGATATTCTATGATTCTATGAAATACTGGGTGCTATGTAACCATGGTCATTTGTTTCTCCAAGAAACTATCAATATTGTCAGTTAAATTATGAATTGTGGTTACTTATCACATTCATGTCAATAAGTGTTTTCAGTGAGTAGCACCATGGTAGTTGAATGTGAGATTTCAAAAATCTACCTGCAGCATATTTTGTCAGGCATATTCCACCGTTCTGGACAGCAACGTCAAACATAACAACAGACAGAGGAACAGTCCAAATTAGCCAGACTTGGTGCGATGATGATATTAATGGCTCCTCTATGAATATAACATATTAGTAACAAACAGCACAGGTTCTGTAAAGGAAAATGGGGCCGTCTCTAATCTATTAGAATTCTTTGAGAGCTTAAATATGGTGCATCACACACAACAAAGCTGTGGTATAGTTATTGCTCCTCCAAACCACAACTTGTAGAGATGAAAATCAAGTTACTTCTGCGTCCTATTATCCTGACCCAGCTGACACCATGCACCACTGAAAGCTTTTATCATCATACAACCCTATCTGAGCCACCAGAATACCAAAGAGCACTTTATGTAATAGTAGGGCATTTGAAATTCAAAATCTGGCATGCTTTCTCTCTCACTACTATCCCGTATATAAGTTAACCTTGTAGAGCATATTCATAACATGGTACATCTCCAGCATTTTTGGACACCATATGATGTCACTAACTAAGCATGTGTAATTAGTACAATTCCAGAGGAGCTAACAGTTCAAGAGGTGAACATAAAATATTAATAAATAACAATAATGATAATAATACCATCACTTAGAATGAAAGAGTTTTCTCCCAAGCCCACCCTGTGCTCCTTTGCTGCTGTGTTAGATATTGATGTGAATTCTGACAGGCAGTGAAGATTGGTATGTGTTGACAGCTGAAAATGAAAATTAATGCGGAAGGATTTCCTGTTTAAACATATGTTTTGTAACAAAGTTAAACAGCATTTCATTCCACTCAGCTGTGGCTTACAGTAATGCTCATAAAAATATTGGTTCATACACATTTTCAGTGTTTTGCATACTGGGCAATTTATATTTTCCTTACTAAAAGCTAACTGCCGATGATCTATGTACAAATTATGTACCGTGCTTGTGTAAACTTCAGTTTTAAAAAGAACTCCCATATTCCCAAATTTGCTAAGGGTGCGTCTGTGTGCTGGGAAGAACAACGGGGGCAAAAAAAAAAAAAAAAGAGGAAAATGGTGTCAGGAGCAAGTCAGACGAAGAAACCACACTGAATACAGAATGAGGGTAATAAAGGAGTTGACTTTTGGGATGAACATTTGCCTGGTGTATTAAGAAGACGATGATTAATTTGTTTGTTTCAAAGAACATGATTTCCAATTAAGTGAATGGGTGGGTTTCCTAAAGTTAAATTTTGCTTTTGTTCCCTCCAGCCATTGTGATACTGTATACTGCAATAAAACTAGTGACACACTTAATTGTTCAGATATGTACAAGCTTAACAATATCGAGTAATTCCAAATGCTCAACTAACCTTTCCTTTTTAGACTAAATACACACACTAGAAAATAAACAGCAGCCGACAACTTCCCCACACCAGGAAACTCCTGTTCTAACTATGACTATAAATGATGGAGCAAATGGACTATAAACGTTGGCATCAAAATTGGGGTATTGATGGATCAAACAAGCTGTAGGTTTGGTTTAGTCCCTGAGTAAATTAAACTCAAGCCTAGAACAATAGTGATGCTTTAAAAATGCATAATGATCGCTTTTTTATCAAAACTGTTTTCTTACATATGTGGGTTTGAGGCAGGAATTATTCAGTGAGTTTCTATGGCCTGTGTTATGCTGGAAGTCAGACTATATGATCTAACACAGTGGTTCTCAACCAGGGATCCGGGGCCGCCTGGGTGGGCCACAAGCAGATTTCAGGGGGTCCACCAAGCATGGGCAGTGTTAGACTTAGTGGGGCCCAGAGCAGAAAGCCGAAGCCTCACTGCATGGGGCTGAAGCCTGGGGCCCTGAGCCCTGCCACCCGGGGCTGAAGCCAAAGCCTGAGCAACTCAGGGCTTGGCTACACTCGAAACTCCAAAGCGCTGCTGCGGGAGCGCTCCCGCGGCAGCGCTTTGAAGTGCGAGTGTGGTCGCGGCACAGCGCTGCAGGTACTCCACCTCCACGAGGGGATTAGCTTACAGCTCTGGGAGCGCGGCTCCCAGCACTGGGGCACTGTTCACACTGGCGCTTTATAGCTCTGTAACTTGCTGC